>NC_051160.1:48519772-48540990 GCF_013339745.2 Dermacentor silvarum
TTTTCTACTGTTGTAGAGGAAACTACGCGATCCAATCGGCCAGACCATGACACATCAAGGGATAGTATGCAGAATGCCGCTGCACAGCTATCTGTTTGTGCGCACACCGAGCCGGTCTGTGTAAACTTGTAAGTGGCGTTGAAATGCTGTGCTCAAGTGTTCCAGCACAATAAACTTTGCTTCTGCAGTTGAAATGGTGCGTTTCGCCGGTAGGTGGGGTACACTGAGGCTGCAGGTAACGTCCGAAAAAGACCATGGCGGGTCAAGGCGACTGCGTTTAGGCCATTCCAATCCTAAACATTGGAAAGTGTTCAGCGCCGCATGGAAATGTGAGCGAGTTCTTGCTCTTAGCCGCCGGAGAAGCGCCGTGCCTGCGCGGGACTCGCCCAGCCTTAATAGCTGCGTCAGCAACGCCTGAGATGCCAAGAGACGGAGTGGAAGAGATTCTGCCTCATTAGTGACTTTCTTCTTTGAAGCCGTCTGTGGAACTCCCATCGCCAAGCGAAGTCCCTTTCTGTGCACAGCCTCCAAGCGCACAAATTGACTCGATGACGGGGATATCAGAGGGAGCTGATAGAGAATGCGGCTTGTTATCAGTGCCGCATTCAGTTTAAGCATGGACATAGGATTGTTTCCCCAACGTACACCTGCCAATCGACGAAGTGCGTTGACTCTTTGCATTGATGCAGCCACAACACTTTCGACCGCACGACGCCATAGTAGCTTGCTGTCGATGGTGACGCCCAGGAATCGAACATGAGTTGCACGAAGAATTGAATGCCCTCTGATATTCAGCGTCAGGCGTGTTGACTTGCGTCTCACTCCCGGGAAAAGCATGAAGGCAGATTTTTCCGCTGATAAAGATAGGCCAAGCATCGATAAGTGGCGTTCGATGGCGGAGATTGCGCCCTGGGCGATCCGGGCCAACCGTTTGTGTTGGTACCCCGAGATCCAAATGCAGATGTCATCTGCGTAGATGGACATTTTAACTGCCGTCCGACCTACTTTCAGTGCATCTGGAAGGCTGGCCATGGCAACGTTAAAAAGCAAGGGAGATAGGACGCTTCCTTGTGGGACACCGAGGGAAATTCGTCGCTTATCACTCATTATACTTCCGAGCTTAACTTGGGCATACCGATCTCTGAGAAATTCATGGATGAATCGAAGAGCATTTCCTGAGACGCCCATGTTTTGGAGTCCGTTGATGATGCCTGAATGAAGCACACAGTCGTATGCCTTGGCAACGTCCATAAAGATGGCGAGTGTGGAAATGCCGTCCGCGCGATGGTGCTCGATATGGCTTATTAAATCCAAGACACTGTCCTGGGCACTCAACCGTGGACGAAAGCCGGTCATGCACGATGGCAGTCTATTTCCTTGCTCAAGATACCATGTTAACCTCACACATACTAGTCTTTCCATCAACTTTGATACGCATGATGTTAGCGATACTGGCCGATATGAGGCGACGTTCGCAGGATCCTTTCCGGACTTGAGTACTGGCACCACCCATGCTATCTTCCACGTTTCTGGGATCTCTCCCGTGCTCAAGACGTGATTAAATATGTCCAGAAGGGCTCGTCTTCGTTCGTACGGCAGATTTGTCAGCATCTGATTGCTGATCGAATCGGGACTCACAGCACAGCGTCTTCTTAATTTGCTGAGCGCCATATCCAACTCACGGAAAGTGAATGGCGTATCCATGGTATGGAATGCTTGAGACAAGAGAGGGTTCGATACTCCTGCTGATCTGCACGTCGCGGACTCTGCGTCTTCTGTGGTAAAATGGCGCATTTTCAGCGAAACTGCAATGGCGTTTTCCTCCACAAAAATTTGAGATTCGTAGCGTGAGTCTCGAAGCATTATATCATTTCTACCACACACATTCGCGCAAAACAAGTTCTGTCGTTCTGACGTGCCTTGCCGAACCACCGAAGCACGATCATTAGCTTCATGTTTCGACTTTTGTATCCGCTGGCTTTCACTAAGCTGCGCGTTTGTGTTTGTAAACAGGCGAAGAATGCTCAAAGCAGAATTAGTGGGCAACGCGTCGGAAAAGCAACCAGTTATAGATTTCCAAATGATTCTTTTCATTCTTGGAATTTACAAAAATGACCACAACATTAAAAAGGTGTGCAAACGAACAGCTTTTACGGTTGTTCGGTCAGTACGAAAAAAAGTTAGCATGACTGTGTGTCAAAATTATTGTTCTAAAGAGTGAAAAAATATGGGATATTCATCCCCCCGACAAATATACTTAATGCTCAAAGGGCGCAGTCTCTAAAATCTTCCTCCTGTCTCTCAGTATACAAACACAATAAAACTGAGTCATGTCAATAAAATAATCAGGAAGCATGATAACAGAGTACGCAAAAATTATGCAGACCCAAGGAGAACGTTGGAGTACATACGTGAAGCGAAGATTTACTTAAGCGGCGTGTAAAAAATACATGGCTATACGGTCGCAACTTTAGTCTCCTCTAATTATAATGTTAATTCACTGCACCCCTCATGAGCTATGTAGGAAATACACAGAACAAAATCATGTGCATGCGCCTTTCTAGGTATGGACGCAGCGACGCTTCGAAGGTGAAGACGATTTATGATGCATGTCGAGGGAGGAACGGCGAAAGACAGGTGTATGCGCGTAGGAGCTGTACACATGTCTAAAGGCAACAAAGAACTTCGTGCCCTGTGTTTCAGTTGCGTAGACCCATTCTCGAGCATTGACAAAGAACGCGCACACATCCAGCGCCCCGTACCGAATGCCTAAACGAAAGAACATAAAACGAAACATTTCGCTGTGGAGAATGCGCTATTTCATGACTATGTCGGTTTCTTTTAGACATCTATGAGCGGAGATTATATGGGCTGATTTTATGTTAGAACTTTATTTCTTTTACGCAGAACATAGGTGCGCTTACTAGGTATACATTGTCTGTTCGCATCCTGGGTAGAGTAATATAAGCCCGTTTGCTGGCTCCAGTATTATGCGCGTGTTTAATCTTGTATTTATCCACAAATGATGCAGTCAAATACAGTGAGTGTAGCTCCATCGTTTCCTTGACAATTCTTTTTTGTTGTTGTTGGCATCGCGTTCAGAAGACCAGACGTGTGTGGTTTTTGAGACTGTGCAAACAAGGCGTGGTAATTTCGAAGCCGTTACCGCACCCTCAAAATCCCAAACAGAATATCACAAACAATATCACAAACGCTATCAGGCATGCGCGCAGCTTCGGGCTTCAAGGGTAAATCTGCGGAACTTGTTATCAGCCTGTTAATCCGGGACTGACTGGACATGCATCTTGCCGACGAAAACTGACAGCAAAAAAAAGCTCGCGTTGAAGGTTTTGTCTGACTCTGTACTGTAAAGCCAGAATATAACCAGATGCGCATGTGGCAGACACTTCAGAGCTTCTGTTGATAGATAATTCGGTGTTTGTATAGGTGTGAATGTCTCCCTCAAAACTCGTGTTCTGAGAGCCCTTTTGACCACCGTCCATTGCACCTCTATAACAATTATTCAATTAATTACCCCTAACTGCTCAAAGCCCCCAGCACGTGAGGTAAAATGAAATACTTTGTAGTTTGAGGGCTGCGGAAAATTCTTCACCACCTTGATTTCATTCACGTGTAATACAACGTTAGACAAGATTACTTTCGCCGTTGGGCCCCTATCAAAGTGCTTCCGATTTTCGGACAGAAACGCAAGGACGGCTCATTGCTTAGCAGGAAAGCTCCATACCACGAGATCCAACGCTGCGGGTTGATATCATCTTCTATTTTAGTTGTATGATAAGGGAAGGAAGCTGTTCTGTATGTCCAAGAAAGAGATTGTACGAGGGTGAGGAACAGCGGAGAGAAGCTGTACTCAGAGGCCCTCAACAAGGAACCACTTACAATAACGCCCAGGCCACAGCGGAAGCGTTCGAGAGATAGAGAAGGTTGATCTGCCTGAGGGCACAGATGATTACTACAGGCAGCGGAGTGGTTCTGCTGCATCCACCTTTTCAGATTGCCGCGTCCTTCTTGGAGGCTGGGACCAATGCGCAAGCGGATCGATCAGTCGCAGACGCTTCAACAGATGAGACCAGCTGTGGAACTATGAGGATGTGCGCGTCGATTGGTCAGCAGGGAGAGAAAAATAAATACTTACCTTAATATTAACAATTAAAGAGTGCGTACGCTCCGAAACACAAATCACGTAGGCAGTTCCTTGAAGCGCACTGCGTTTACGTCGTGAAAATTTTCGTTTAGCTCTGCGAAAGATGTAGCGGCTGAGAAAAAGGTATGAAAAAGAGGCTCTGCGATATTTTCTCATGGACAGCAAATTGATAAATTTGGTGTGAACAGTGGATAATGTGCATTTTTATATTACTCTGTATTGACATCACCTCTATATGCTTGTTTTATTCATGTGGTCTGATAACATATTTTCCCTGCTTGATCTATGCACTTTCCTTGTTAATGTATTGCGATATTGCTGGCGAAAGCGCTTTGGATATTTATATTTTGTTGTTCTTTTTCATACCTCTGATTTTGGTATAGCGGCTCAACATGTGGCCATATTTTACATATTTTTCAGATTTATAAAAGAAGCTTAAAGCCTGCTCGCTTGAATGTGAGCTTTCTACGAGTGGCAGATTGGGGGCTTGTGTTTTTTTCTAAACGAAAGTAAATGTCTCACACATTCAAGCGAAGATTGTATAGCCTCACTCGGGGTGGCGTTGGTATAGCTGTTTGCGTACGAAAAAACGAAGCCGCGCGAAAAAAAAAAATGGGCAGCTTGCACTAGTGGTGCAAGGCTGGAGTAAACAGCGGAGTCAAGGGTACATGCACACGCGAGTGCATGTACCCATGTCAAGGGTACATGCACTCGCCATAGAGTCAACGAGAGTTCTGCCGCCACCACGTCGGCTCCGAGCTTTAGCTTAGCGATGACGTCACGGCCAAGCTGCGCCTCCACACTTGCCGGGGCGTGGCTGGTCGAAGCCTTCCAAACCGCCGCCGCCAATAAATGTTTTATTTTATTGGATGACACTATGGCCTTATACGAAAACGGCAAGTGGGAGAAATTCAGTCCGGAGAGGAAGCGCGCGAGGCTAGGAGCAGGTTTCACAGCAGGTGTGTAATTCTTTTGCCCCGATTTCTTCGCAAAAGGCAAAAAGGACACAAGGGTGGCACGACGGTCATCTAGGCCACCCACCTGTCAGGTTGACCCCTCGTAACTCGTTACCTCTTCTTACCGAAGGCGATTTGTGCGTACCTTTTCTGTATCGGACGTTCCATATTAGGTGTCTGGCAATTGGCTAAACAGGTGCAGCCGCAGCTGTGATCTAATGCGTGAACATTATGCAGGCCTGTCTTGGCTGGACCTCTCGCTTCTGATCACTACCATTTACAGGTATATCAAAATTATATCGAAAAACACTTCGCTGAATGACTATTGTGCAGACAGGAGTGCTAAGGTTCCTGTGATATTTTTTTCAATATATCAGGTGTAAAATTACTAGGGGTTCCTTATACTATAACTAAGACGACTTGAAGGTGAAAGCCCGAGCACCGTTAACTCAATGACACGACGACCACTTTCTTGCTGAATCATCTACACTCCGAACCCATATTTTGCTAAGTTAATTTTGCAAGTCATTTTTATTTCACCAAACTCGGACCTTGACTCAGCACAATATAGTCATCGTCACTCTGAACCCATATTATGCAGTCAGTTTTGCCAGTCATCCTTTGTTCACCAAACTCGGACCTTGACTCAGCAATTTTTTGCTAGGTCATCATCACTCTGAAACCACAATTTAGAGTCTTTTTTGCAAGTCATGTTTTTGCAAGTGACCCTTTCTATGACTCACCGAACCCGAACCGTGACTCAGCACTTTTTTTGGTGAGTATATCTCACTTGGGCCCTCAAATGTCCCATATTTTTCGCAAGTCACTCGTCCACTTCATAACCCCTTGATTCGCTCTTAATTCACATTTGATTCACTTAATTCACTGCTTGGTTTACCTTAAATATAATGTTATGGTTTTTGTATTATGGTTCAGGAGGTATCAATATTTGTACACATTTTTCTGATTTCTGGAAACACTTTTTCAAGGTCACCTCACAATGAGACATATAAGGCTTTCACCGTAATATAATAATAAAAAATTCCTTACTTTGCCTGTGTATATGTATTTGCAGTCAGTTATGTGACAGCACATTTTCTTTAAACTAAGGCTGGTTATCTAGTAGAAAACAGCACCTGAATGAATGGGCGTATTCAGCGATGTAAATGATAGCTCTTGCAAACAATGTCAATCAGTATCAATTCTGAAGTTGTCAGATCTATCACTTTTGCTACGAAAGGTTTTCCAGCCCGAAAAAAAAATAAACGGACGTCGGTTAGGCTAGTCAGAGTATACCATACACCATTTTGAACCACAACTGAATGAATAAAGATATACTGCAATTTTAAGCACTCGCTGAATGGCTGTACTGCAGACAGACAGACCCTGTTTTTTTGTCTAATATATCATCGTTAATAGACATTTATATATTCTTTATTTTACTTGTTTGTGTCCATGGTGATATATTTATTTCACAGCCCAATTCTCTTACACTCAGGTAAAACGAATTATTATCAAGTAAAGAACAGTGATTACATGTACTAGTTTAGCCATAAACTGGCTAGCCCCGTCACCAAAGTACCAAAACCAAAGGCGGCTAATGTGGGTCACGCTACACTACCGTTGTTGAACATCAACAACGACACGTCATAGGTTGGTGACAACCTAAGGAAATATCTTTCAACTACGCTGTCCACTTCAAACACAATTCGCATAGATACGCCAGCCAATAAGGTTCGCCTATTTCTGTGATATCAAGTGGTTTTGCGGGTTTAAAAGAGCTGTTTCGTCAGCAAAAATCTGTTTCACTGGTTTTAGTAGGAAGCTTTAAGTGGTTGGTGAACTTTATGGGTTATCCTGGTATTTGCGCTCAGCGACAAGTAGTACTTAAGCTTAAAACAACAACCCTTTGTTTTCAAGGCAGCCTAGAATTTGCATAGCTTTCCGAGACGACTTAATTGCAAAGCTAAATCTTAATTCTGCTTTCAATGCATTATATTTGGGAGAAACTGCCATTTTTTTCTTTTTTATCGCATGGACAGAACTTCTTTAGTGACAATTTTACCACCGTTTCGTAAACAGCGTGACGTCAAAGGCCGTGCGCAAAGCGAAGCCCTAGACGTTTGCAAAGAGGTGGTGAGTAAAAGATTTCCCTCGCGTCATGTCCACCATGACATCTACTATGGTTGATTTGTTCGAGTAGGTGAGTTTACTGCCAGCAGCTGTCAACCGTCGGTAGGCCTAGCTCATCGTCTGCGACCATGAGCACCTTGATCCTTTCCTGACACATAGGCTGCGCAGACGATTTCATGTTATTTTATGCGCGTTTACCACAAAACACTTTCTATCGGACGATAGTCGGCGACAAAACAGGCGGCTTCCTACCGAATATCTCGTTGTGCGCGACGAAATAGGCCTTGTCACCCGCGAACGCTCACGAGAGGCGTGGAAATTCGCCACGTCACTTCTTGCACGTTTGTTCTCAATTTATTTAGTTAAGAATATTTTGTTTGCGTCTGTCTAATAAATAAAAGAAAGCAAGTGAAGTACACTACATGCGCAGCAAACATACGTAGATAATACATTAGGTGTGTAAATAGGATAACGAGCATCCATAACAAACATGAATCCCACAAAGATTTTGTTTGGCTAGTGGCCGTTTTAACATCGCAAGCACTCACAGTGTAGCTACAACGGCGGTACGCTTGCCAACAAGACCGCGTTCATGGTGCTCAGTGTATACAGTTTGTGCATATTTGTACTGCTAGTGTCGACCATTAGCTAGGTTGTGCAAGACGCCGGTCGCGCTCACCAGTTGCATGCTGCCGTAATTACTTACACACTGCGCAGATTACATCACGTGCTGATTCGAAGAACAATGAATTTAGCAACGCGCTAGAATAATTACGTGAATTTTCTCCAGCACAACAGTACATAGAAAAAGAAAAGTTCTACATACTCACGATGAACGCCCAGTTCGGCTCGTACAAACAGGCGAAACACGTACGCACGCTTACGTCACAGCTACATTGTTGCACATTTCGTCCATGTACTACACATTAGACTTGTGCTGCAGACTTCTCTTCACCCGAGGCACGGCACAAGTTCACAAAACACCAGCAAATTATACTTGCAAAAACGATGTGCCTGGCCATGCCTGCGCTACCTGCGCGATTTCCGAAAGCGCTAACCGGATGTTTCCAACCGCCAGAGGCATCCGCCTTTTTCATTCTCTCGTAATCCTGAGCTCTGATTGGCTTGCTACAAGCGATGCTTTTTTTGTTTTTTCTGAGGACAAAAATCGCTATCGCACCGATCGGCACATCGAATGCATTTTTTTTTCTGTCGCGCGATGTCACGGGACGTATATTTTTTCTGTCGCTAATGCTGTCGCCGACCGGGTTTGAAGGTGGCATAAGTGCTGACCGAACGTGTGATTCAGCGACATATTAGCCTTGTGGGCACAAAACGCCGTCCGTGGATTTTGATCCTCAGCAGAAGCAAAGCATGCTTACACGTGATTCGTGTCTATAGTAAAAAGAGCGCAACGACAGATCAAATTGAACAGCACTTCACCTAAGCTGCGTACCTGAAAGGCATTTTTGATTATAACTGCGATGCAAAGGTTCGCATTTTTTGTGTCATTCAACATACGTGCCATAACAGACACCAGGGAATCGAACTTATGGGACAAAAATTGAACTCCGCATACTTTACCATCAATGTCGTTTGCTAACATCCATGTCTGACGCCGCGCCTCGTCTCCTGCGAAACGGCAAAAGCTAATCCTACGGGCTTTTTTCGTGCTATTCAAACCCAACCTCACAAGGACACACCCCTATGACGAGCCAAATTAACGCGCAAAGCACGCAAATAAAATTAAGAACCCCCGCGTCACACGATGTCATCAGAATGTGCGAATGCGCTTGCTGCGTGCGTTTTGACCACCTAAAACTCTCGCGTGTACCCGAACTTCACGTGATCGGCTCGTCGTGACGTAGGCCAGAAGAGGCGTATTAAGCGTTGCATAGCGCTGGAGGCTTCCAACTCTACAGGAAAGGCTGGGCGATAAACTGGCAACTGCAAATGCGCCACCATGCTACCGTTACTCATGTGGCCAGCACACTCATTTCCAAAATTACTAAAAACTAAATTTTAAAACAGTAAAGGTATTCAAGATACAACGCAAAAATAAGAATTTGCACGTAACAGTGGCTTATGAGCACTTTGTAAAGTTCAATATGTATATGCTTGAGAAAGATCCTATAATTATTTACAAAATTTACCGTGCGTTAGATCCGCCGCGGTGGCTCAGTTAGCTACGGCGTTGCGCTGCTGAGCACGAAGTCGCGGGATCGAATCACGGCCGCAGCGGCTGCATTTCTATGAACGTGAAATGCCAATATGCCCATGTTCTTTCGTTGTAGTGGACGTTAAAGAACCCCAGGTGGTCAAAATTAATCCGGAGTCCTCCACTACGGCGTGCCTCATAATCAGAACTGGTTTGGGCACGTAAAACCCCAGAAAGATAGAAGAAGAACCGTGCGTCAGACAAGTAGTTTGCAGGTCGCCTTACTAGATCGCCGCTTGCCTGCTTCGACATGGGGAGTCTGACAGTTCTAAAGCATGTGCATGTTCAGTACTGTCATCTGTTAAAGGGAGCAATAGAGTGTATATAGGGTACTTGCGATTTGAATCATCTGCCACTATACGAATCACTGGCTTTGCAGGAGATCAGTTGTCGTAATTGGCGCGGGCACCTTTCTGCACACCTGTACAATTGACACAGCTTCAGCATACACTTGCAGGTACAGTTCAAGCACTGAGCGAGCCGCAAAAGAAATTCTTCCTTTTAACAGTCGACCACACTGCACGTATTCGAATTTCACAAAATGAGTTACTCTGTCATACAAAAAGAAAGTTCACTGTATGACAAAGATAAAGTCACATCCCTTTTTACTTCACAGCTTTCCGTTTGTATTATATGTAACTATATTGTTAATATATTAATGCTATATTAAATATGACTTTTCTCTGTTCCTACTATAATAAACTATTTTGCGACCACATCTACCCTAACCAACGGCCCTACAGCAGCCAAGTTCTTGTCCCCTCCCCCGTAGTAGGCGACCGCAATCATTCGCGAGAAACGCCGGCAAGCGGAAACAATCCACTTCCTACAGTTACGTTACCCATGACATACCGAGGAATGCATCTCAAGTCACTGCGAGAATGTGCTGATAATTTCCAATTAGTAAGTTAGTTAAGTAAGGTTTTATAGCGCAAAAGCAACTCAGGCTATGATGCGCCATGCACAAGATGAAAATATATAATTTGATGAAAATTTCTAATGTAGACTCATACCTTCAACTCGTACCATTATTGGCTTGGACTCTTGACTTACTTGTCTCGTTTATTGTAACGAAGAAACAATTGATTGTATAAGAAACCCTTTTTCTTGCCAGTGAATCAACTCCTGACGCAAAGGTCCCTTCAACTTGCTTTCCGTGATTTTGCATACTCAATGACTATTCAAAATTTGTGATCAATGGGTGTTTTTTTTTTTTATTTGGCAGCAGATGCATGGTAATTTTTCCATACGTTCCTTAAGTTTATAGAAGCAAAAATCCAGTTGTATTACTAGGGTGCTATAACACTAGTGATATTTTTAGGCATATGTTTGTTAAAAATGTTTTCTTTAAGTTAAAAATGGTATAGTTGTTTAGCTTAAGATATTGTTCATTTATATTTTGTGTGGTTCACCCCCTCGTGGGTAGGTGACCTGTTGAAAAAGTTCAACATTAGCCTAAACAACGAGGTGTTTGTCTTCAGCGTGGGAAAATGCTGCTGCCGCATTAAATCAGTTCAGTGTAACAGGAATCACTGAAGTATGCTATTTTTATTTGTGTGAGTGTTTTAGCACAGCGGGTCAGCGGAGACATTTGTCCTTGTGAAAGTGAACTGAGAGAGTCAAATTCACAACCAAGTTAGAAGCCTTGATGGCCGGAAGTGATTTACCTTGTCAAGCCATACAACGGCAAATGCTCTGTGAGTTCGCCAAAAGCCAAGAACCGTTTGCTTGTGTTCTCTTTGTCTGACTTCTCATCGTGCGTTGGTTGCGAAGAGAAAGCTTAGCACGGAACTCACAGAAAGCGACCGGAACTTTTCGCCGTCTTGATGCAAGTTTCATTGCCAAGCTACTTTGAAGTGTTCCGCTGGCTTAATGCGCTTCTAATTAGGCTATGGCTGCATTATGTTGAAGCGGATGACTTCGTTTTCCTGCATTCTTTTCCGGCGATGGAAGCATTAGCCGGCCTCTATGTGGCACCATCTCCGCAAAGGCGGTGTTGTTAAGAACTGGCTAATACATGTCGTTCTTAGTTTGGCTAGCACTCTTCAAAAAAAGCCAGAATTTGGCTCACAACATTGTGCAAGAGTCGGTCGCAATCCTAGTCACATTTCCTGATGAAAGCGTTCTGCTTTCTTAAGCACAGATGAATTAGCGTCTTATACGAATATAAGAAAAGCATCGCAATGATTCCTAAATTTATAACGCGCGGATTCAAGCCAAGTACATGGCAAAGTACTACTTACAATTCGCTATCCAACGATGCAATCCTGCTCTAAGCATTGAGGTCAGGTCAGCAACACCGGCGTGTCAATTGTGGTGTAGCTGCAGTCACGCGTTACAGCTTTCACCATATCATTCTCTAGAACTCACTCTTGCTTGCCCCATTGGATATATTCTAATTTGCGCCATGATACCAAGCTCCATGGCATAAACACCATGGAGAGCTTGACAGCTCCATTCCAAGAGCAACGTCAGAAACTATGGCGTTTTCTTAGGCCAAACAAGAAGCGTTAACAACCCGGAACCATAACAGGCCCCAATACATTTATACGGCGTACGGAGAATCTAAACACGCAACCACTGTCGCAATGTGCAAGTAGTCTGGGCTCAGGCAGCTACGAGTAATACTTTGGGTCATTATTAAATAGCATTCTCCCTGTCGTTTAACCTTGGCCTGGCGCTGAATAAAACATCGGCCACGCTGCTTTCGGTTGAGGCGTGATGGCCACGTTCCACCAATGATCTTTAATTTAGCTTCAGGCTTGAAATCAAAACTCGCTCAACAGCTGAACACCATTATTTTCCATTTTAGCAGATTCAATGCGATGTGAGGTTAGTTTTTTATAAAAGCCCATTAGAGCGACAGTAACCGCCCAGTCATCGACCCTCTGCCACTCACGGGTAGCTTGTGAGGTGGCCTATCTCAAAAGGTAGTAAAAAGAGTAAATAATGGGGTTTTACGTCTCAAAACTACCACCTGGTTGACAAATGGTAGTTGTCAGGACGTCGTTAATACAGGAGGTTGTAAAATCCTAATCTCAATGTAGGCGCAAATATTAAGCCAACCTAATTGGTGCGGCACTTGCAATGATCATTTCTCTTTATAATAAACATAAGCCTTCCCAAAGATTGCTTATTGGGCAAAGCCATCACTGAGGATATTTGTGTTGTGTCAGCCTACCAATGTAGAATAAAAGCAGGCACTAAGTACAACACAAAGATTTCTGCTACCATACTTTTGCATATGCACGTGAAGATACGTAATTCCCTGCGAACACGTGAGAGACAAAATGATGGAAGCAAATTAAAAAGCGCAGACGCTCAGCATTGGAGCAGGAAGCTAAAGAAACGATGCTGTGATGAAAATAATATCGCGCACAGCTTTCTGTAAAAGCAAGTCTTTTCTTTGACTAGCCACGGCATTCTTAACGACGATAGGTTTTCATAAGTGAATTTTCCTCCAATTATGCAACTTCAAGGTGCTTTGATGCATTCATTCTCGTTTTCATGCCTAACAGTTATATTATCATAAAGAATATTTATTGATACGAAAGGCACAGCACGAAACCAACTCGACCAATATCGTCCCAGCATTGAAGAATATTTGACGTAATGGAGAAGGATTTCAACTATGAATTTTCTCGTAATGTTATCTTTGCGATACTATAAAAAATTTCTGCATAATACACTTCGCATGGCATGCCTATATTAAAAGTAATTATTGAAGCTCATTCGCAAGTTTTTTTTGTGTCCCTCTTAAAGCAAATACCTCTTATCTTGTCCTAGCTCTTTAGCTCAAGTTACAAAAGATAGAAGAGAAAAAATTGTTCACCACATTCCTTGACCCAAATATTACACTGCCGCAAAAAAACGTTGAGGCTAAAATTTGGTTTGACCCACTTCAGTAAACTTCCTGCTGACATAGTCCTGTTCAGCGATACTGGGGTTGAATTCCAACAAATGATAGGAAGATCTTCGCAGAGAAAGTGTAAGAGTAGGGTTGAAGATTGATAAGCAGAAGACAACGATAATGTTCAATAGCCTGGCACGGCAACAAGAATTCATGATCCCCAGTCAGCCTCTAAAGTATGTGCAAGGTACGTTTATCTACGCCAAGTACTCACGGGGTACCCTCATCATGGAAAGGAAATTTACAGAAGAAAAATCCCCGCTTATCCACTTCTGTGACAATTGTTGATCAGCGAAGCTGTAGATATGCTATGCCTAATCTAGGACATCTTGTCAAACACCGATACCACGATATGAGCATATTACGCATAGTGCACTTCAAAGTGGTACATGACACAAAACACGTTCTAATGCGGTTTACAAAACTTTTATTTTATTTATTACCCTAAATGACTGCAATAGTTGATTTCCGGTCACTATGACGTACAATGATGTATTCCGTTCTTATTCGAGAAATGTTTTGCCCAATATAAAATCCATGCACAAACTGTGTACGGCAGTTGGTTCACTCGGATCATCGAACTAACCGAGTCCGAACTCTTCCATGAAGTGGGTAAGCCACTGCTTTGTTTCGGGTTTTGCGATGTTTCCGTTAAAGTCTCCGACAACGACCACCGGCGAGGGATTGGCGGCAACGTACGTTGATCAACGCCGAAGTGTGCACGCCTAGCTTGTCATCAATCTTATGGTTTGACGGCTTTCTTAATTTTTGCGGTTCGGATTATAACGAAAGCTGTGCTGTACACTTCACGCCTCTGCCTAACAGAGGTATGGGCCATTGCTCCTGGCCCTACATTGCCACCGCCATCAGCCCACCTGGGTTTTCTGTCGAGTTGACGGACCCGAGAAAATCCAGGGATAGTAACCATAGACAGCTGCGCTGTAATAAAAATTGGTTGGAGTGCATACAGGTGGTATTACTGAATCCTGAGTGGCAGCCTATAACTGTCGTTGAATAGTAAAGTCTGCAATCATTGAAATTTACTGGTGATAACATATGGGGCCGTAGCTTTGAGGTCAACAAAGAATCTCGAGAACAACTTAAGTACCACACAAAGAGGCACTCTAGACTGTGCGTGTCTAGAAAAATCTTAAGGGAAAATGTTAGGCCTAACTTTTAGAGACGGGAAGAGAGCGGTTTTTTTTTTGTGGATCAGAGAGCAAACGGGGATAGCCGATATTCCAGTTGACATTAAGAGAAACAAATGGAGCTGGGCAGGCCATGTAAAGCACAGGGCATATAACCGGTGGATCATTAGAGTTGGAAAATGGGGGCAACGTGAAGGCAAACGCAGTCCAGGATGGCAAAAAACTAGGTGGGGTGAAGAAAATAGGAAATTCGCAAGCGCAAGTTGGAATCAGCTAGTGCAAGACAGGGGTAATTGGAGATCTCAGTGAGCTAGAGGCCTTCGCCCTGCAGTGCATATACAAATATGCTGCTGCTGAAGATGATGATGTAGAAAAAATGTAATCCCTTACGATTGTTCACATATCTTATGTGGCGAACTTGTACCTACGCGCAACGAAGTTGTTGGCTATCGCTTTGAAGCGCTCGGTGGCACCTCCATTGCTTCCTTCAAGCATTCATAAAAGGAAAAGCACTTCACCGAAATTTGCTCGCGGAAATTCTTTCTTTGCCCATTTGCTTACCGATTTGTCACACCTCGTGGGTCTTTAGGCGAGGGTCAGCGGGGACCTGACGTTTAATCAATTCTAATGAGCGTAATTCAGGTTGAGGATGAAGTATGATTTCCTAATTGCTTTATATTTTCTCTTTGAGAAACTGTTTTCAATACTGCTGCATTTTCAACATGAACACAAGGTGCGCCAGCTACTGGACATAAAAATGAAGTGAAAAGAAAATGAGAGCATATTGCTGTATTATTTGCCACAGTGGCTTCTGGTGGCTTTACAACACGCTGGTGTGTAGGGTGCACATTAGAAAGAATGAACAGACCTTTCAAATGCATTCTGCAGTGAAGATTATATGTTATGACACGTTTACATTTTTTGTTTAGGAATGTTGACGAATGGCACAAATGACTAAAGTTACACTTAAGCAAATGAAGCTGATTTTGATAAGGCACAGTAATTTACCTTCAAAAGTAGCAAAGTTAGTACATAGTGTAATAATATTGCAATTTGCCTTGTTTAAACAATTATGCGCTACATATTTCTGGCATACTAAAGTCATCTTGTGTGTGCATTTAGTATGAAATCAAGAAGCCTTTGTAAATAATAATTTAACAAAGAAATGCGTCGTGTGTTTTGTTTTTCTAGCGGTTGTTTATACGTGCTATCATAAAACGTGTCTAGTAAAGCGGTTTAATAAGTAGAACAACGAATGGTGATGCCTACAACTGTGTTTGCTTCCGATCGGCAGGCAAAAATATTCAGGCCAGTGTAGTCGGTGGGTAGCCTTACATGTGTTGCCAGCAGCCCGACGCTTCTGCAGAACGGAGTGCATGAAACTTTCACTTGCGCTAAGTAGCTGCAAATAGATCTGCGTGATAAGGAATACTTGTACGGTGGATGTTGAAGACCAGTGGTAATGTCCAAATTTTTCTCCATCTTACTGGTATTGCGCCAGCAGAAATCACAAGGGTGCTATTTTTGTTCAGTAACAAGGTGCGAGACGGCATTTTCGTTTACTTTTTGTACCAACAAGGTAAGGACCAATATCATCGCTAGATTTATTGAATATGATTTCTTGAACTACGAATAAACCAAAGCGCTCCTGAAAACACATCCAACAGCAACCAGAGCCTTGAATACGCGTTGAAAAGAGTACACTGGAAAAATTAGGCTGGAAAGTAGGGGGGAGGCGTCGCGCGTTTCTTTGAATAACAATTTCCACGTGCGCTGCAGACTACGAGCTCCCTCTCTATAGCAAACAGCAAACTTCTTGCTCCGACCGCCTTTTTCAAACTTCGATTCTTTGGCTTCATGCTGACAAGCGAATTCCTAATATTTTTCGTTGATTTCACGAACCACGAATGTACGCTGCTTCTTTTCAAAACATATTCCACTAAGGGGACCTTCTCTGTCGATTCGCTAGAATAATCGCGGAACGGCAGCTGTACGTAGCTGAAGAACATCGAAAATAGGTGTCAGCACAATATCGCCGTAAAGAAGACGTGAGAGGACCCTCAAAGGTATGTGCATGGCACCTTGATGCAGCATGTGCAAGAAGCCTAGAGAACAGAATCACGACTGATATCTTGTGGGAAGATTACAGTGATTAGCCCGGCCTAGTTGGACGACGCCCGCAGCACAGTGCATCAGTGCTAAATGGCCCAATAAAAAAAATAACTCGAGGCTGAAGAACAGTTCCTAAAATTTCCGTGAAACGACAGCTAACAAATTGTTGCCATGAAGATATTGGTATGTTTCAGTGACAGTTATTCGGGCTTCATAGGTGCCAAAAATGGTGGACCCTGCTCAATCTTCGACCCGGATAACACGAGATGCCTGCAGGTGTTAGGACTTTCTTAAGGTGACAACGTAGCTTGTTTCATACCGAGATAGCAGCTCCAGTGTCAAGGAGTGCTCGGGCATATACACCGTCAAGGTCTACGTTGACTATGTTGCGTCTGGTCGTGACGTTGCGACTCTTTTGCGGAGACATTGATAGTGGAGCGTCATCTCCGGGAGCTGCGTCGTTTTTTTCCCGGAAGGGCACGCCCAGGTCAGATAGGTGGTGACAAGCGACGAGACTGGGGCGACCGGGACCAAGACGTCTTTGCGATGAACGGGAATGTGACTGCGAAGCTATGATGAGCAAGGGCGCCATGCGGTCAAGCCGTCGGTGGTCTAACAATTCAGCTCCAGTAGTGACGGTAATTGGCGAGAACTGCTGTGTGAACGAGGATTACCACCCGCTGCGGCAGTACCAGGGGATGTGAGCAATGCACCGACGACCTAAGCATGTAGTCCGAATCCCGGCCGCGGCGGCCGCATTTCGATGAAGGCAAAATGCAAAAACGCCGGTGTGCTTGCGTTGTAGTGCACGTTAAAGAACCCCAGATAGTCAAAATTAATCCGGAGCCCTCCACTACGGCGCGCCTCATAATCAGAACTTGTTTTGGCACGTAAAATCCCAGAAAGAAGAAGTCCGCTCAACAGGCGTTCACCACGCTGGCTCATTACATCCAGCTTACCACTCACCGTCTCACTAAAATAACCCTCTGCTGCATAAATTAAGCCCAACAATAAAAGAGGAATAAATTGGAACTGAAAACGTGAAGGCCATCATTTTAAGTTAGCAGTCGCTGCAACTGGCTTCAACTATCAATGTGAGCATTGATTTAAATGAAGAAAGTAATATATACACTCTAGCGAAAAAAAACTAATCAACAAAAACATTTATTTGCGTTTTAGAAATAAGCTAAATAGCAATTCTTCTTGCGTAGCTTACTGATTACGGTCAGGCAAGAGAGTGCAATTGTCACTATAAGCAGCATCAAATCATTCATTAGGACTACTCACCTGTTACCACACTAAAATAGAGATTGAGTTAATTTCTGCAGCTGCGATTCTTAAAACATTACACAAGAAGATATTCTGGGCTTTTTCTCTGGTGGAAGACAAAACCCCACCCTTGTCCTGAAATGAAAAAAAGAAAACTTTATTCTTATAACAATGCTGAAAAATTTGTGTGTAACATTGGTTGAAAAAAGCTCAAATTGTAAACAAACCTTGTTTCTTTGTTTATTTAACGTTTCGGGTGATTTCTTCGACATGCAGGCATGTAATTTATTAAACGTCATGTTGTTCATTTCAAGTCTTAATTAGAGTGATCAATTGACGCATAAACTAAAATGTATAGTGAAGTCGAAGGCCGCATTATGTGACGAAGTGGGTTTCCAGCCACCGCAGAGAGATTTTTAGAAAGTCTGATTGGCAACACTGCTGCCGTCGTTTCGCAGTTCCCATGACGAAGGCTTATACTGCGTAAGCTGACGATAGCATCCTCCCGAGCGGCATCTGTGGACATTGCGTAGGTTTCGGCATACATATAGGATCAGCACTCACAATATTCCATCGATTTCCTGCAAGAGCGCAAGGAAGAAGCTTTCAGGTGTCAATTATAATTCGAATGAACCTGCAGTGCAAGAAAATGTTGTAGCGATCCAATCATACATTCAGATGCTCTCCACCGCTAACATAGAATATAGGAAGAAATGAAATAGCTAACATCCATGCAATTTACACGCGTTTGCGTAAAATCACAGGAAAAGAGTTGCGTAAGGCCTCACAACGCTAGCATGCTGCATTTTGAGAGTTGGCGTGGGAATACGTGCTCGTGGAAGAGTCGCTCTGACGCTATCGCCTGATATTCATGTCGTCGTCACGCCTACTACTCGATCAAGTTACCTACGTTGTCTAATAGCTTGGGGCACTAGTATGTACTTGTGGTCGTTATCCCGTCGTAGACGTTATATCGTCGTCATTCCAGCTCTGTCATCCGACAGTCGTCATGTCGTCGTCATCACTCCAACGTCGTCAAACAGTCCTCATGCATTTGTTGTCAGACCACCATCACGATGTCTTTGCGGCTTTTCTATCGTCGTCACTAACCTTCGTCATCCCACTCTGATCCTGCCATCGCTGTCATTACGTCGTCGTCATGCGTTAGTTTCCATACCGTCGTCGTGAATACGTGTGGTGTTTCTGTCATCGTCATTTGAACTTCATCCTCCTACTCTCGTCAGGTGGTCGTCATCACGTCATCGCCATCAGACACTCGTCGTCGTACCACTGCTATCTTGCGAAGGGTCGGGATATCGTCGTGGTCATTCTGTCTTCATCATAAAGCTTCGTAATTTCACTCTTGCCATGCCATCCTCGTCACACCTTCTTGCGCGGCACAGTGACCTAAATTGTCTAATAGCTTGAGCCACAAGGCATGTGGTCGTGGTCGTGCTGCCGTGGTAGGGTTTGCATTGTCGTCTTTCCAGCTTGGTCACGCTGGTCGTCGAGATCGCAACACAGCAGGAGGTGTCGGTTCAGGCAGTGAGCCAGTAGTGGGAGACTGGAGGCGTCCCAGACTCCTCAAGAATGTGAACGTAGATGCTTTCGACAGTGGTGTAGTAGGAACCAAGCTGGACGGTGACTGGAAAACACTCAATAGGGTGAGGTTAGCGACAGAGTCAACTGCGTGCGGGATATAGAGCCAAGCGAAAAAGCCGTACTGGGCCGCCCCCTGAAGATAGCCGGACACAAGTAGGCTGACGCACTGCAGAAATCCAGTATGCAGGAATTGGGAGTGACGTAGCCCGCGTACCGAAATACGAGTAGGTTGAAGGCCCTAGCAGTCATGTCATCTTCCTGCAGAGGGAGCATAATATTGCGGCTTTGCAGGCAACACTGTGAGACTCCTGGTTGCCGCCGACGCAGTGACTTGACCTTCTACTGAGAGCGCTTATGTGGCGACTCCTGTCTGTTGTATTAACTCTGAAGACTTTTCGGGCTTACACCGCCATAAGTGTAGCAACCTTTCTTTGTTCCTGTCGCTACTAACATGCTGGTAGCACGTTTGCCATTGCAATGCATGCAGTGCCGAGGTTATGTCTGGTAAATGTAGGAATTTTTCAATTGATGAGCTTTTTAATCTATAGCACGTAAGTAAAGCGGGCTCGGAAAATATTTAAAGCCGCACAGAGAGAGAGAGAGAGAGAGTCACAAGAAAGGGAAAAGGCACAAGCTACATACACGTGTCAATAAGCTGAGGGTAGTAGTTGGGGGAGCAGTGAGGAGCGTGCCAGCGGAATTCCAGTTTAATGCAAAGTGCTCTTTATCTGTAACTGAGCCAGATTAATGCAAAGTGCTCTTCAACTGTAACTGAGAGGTAAATAATGCCTGGTAAATAGTACGGACAGCGCGAAGGACATAAACTGAGACAGATGACATACACTGTGCTGACTTCCAACAATATTTCATTGCTGTATCATCTGTATATATACAAGGGGGACGTGCGGAGAAAATGAAAGGCGGACAAATGGGGTGCTAAAGAGGTGCTTTCTGCGCATGCCTCCTATTTAATACGATATAAACACATGACGTGGACAACAGCAATAAAATATTGTTGGTAGTCAGCGCAGTGTGTGTCACCTCTTTCAGTCCCTGTCCTTCGCGATGAACGTCATTTTTACCATGAATGACCAACTAGCCCAAGCAATCACCCTTGTAAGTAATGCCCACGAATCTAAAAGCATACACAGAAACTGGCGCCTCTAAAGTATGCACTTCCTATTCATTCAGTTGCGGTGTCGCGTAACCCATGCCTTCCATGAGAGAATGCAGTTTCGAGGCCCTTCCTCTGTTCGAACGTGCTGCCGATGCAACGTACCCTTACCTCTGTCAGTCGTCTAATTTCGTCGGATTCATAAGCTAAAGAACTGTGTAAAAGCAATGCTTCTCATCATGCGGATATGTGGAGTCAGATTCCTTTGCAAGTGCGGTTAAACTGTGTAATCGAGTGGTGTTGTGGAAAGTTTAAGTTAACATGCACGTTGTTAGCCACAGAACAATATAGGTTTCCTCGATTTCACGTACCTGCAATGGGATGAAAAGATTATGGATGGGCGCTCTCGTGCCTAAACGTACTTTATGCTGCATTGTGATAGCGTGGCTTGTAATCACTAAACCAGATGGTCTAATGAACGGGCATTCCATTAGTGTTGCCATGCCAATAATACATAGGATTTATGTGATTTAAAGAAGAGCTTTCATCAACACGCTCTACGCCAAGCTGTCGCTCTAAACATGGTTGTTT
>NC_051160.1:48541090-48578315 GCF_013339745.2 Dermacentor silvarum
TCGTGGGAGTTGGACCCTCGACCTAGGCTGGAGTCGAACCCACTACCTTTGGTGTTCATTAAGGAGAAGCTTGTTAAGGCACAGGTATTTAAGTTTGACTTATTACCACTGTAGTTAAAAATAAAAGTGTACAATCATTGGACTCTACCGTGCTAACATATGGGGCAGAAACTTGGAGTTAACCAAAGAAGTTCGAGAACAAGTTAGAACCACGCAAAGAGCGACGGAACGAAAAATGGTAAGCCTATAACGTTAAGAGACAGGAATAGAGCGTGTGGATCATAGAACAAAATATTCTAGTGGACCTAAGCGGAAAAAGTGAGCGGGCAGGCCATGTATGCGTAGGATGGAGAACCGGTGGACCATTAGAGTTACAGAATGGATACCAAGAGAAGGGAAGCGCAGTTGAGGACGGCAGAAATCTAGGTGGAGTGATGAAGTTAGGAAATTCGCAGGCGCAAGTTGGAATCAGCTAGCGCCAGACAGGTGTAATTGGTGATCGCAGGCAGAGGCCTCTGTCCTGCAGTGTACATATATATAGCCTGATGATGATGATGATGATGATTTAGGCACTCGAACCCACGACGTTGCGTTGTGCGCGCATGATGATGAACACCGTTGGACACGTGACATCGCCGTGCTTCTGCTGATGTGCCGCAATGCTTTCACATGCATGTATGTATAGACATAGCTAAGTTCCCTCGAATTTTTATTATTTACGTTCTGAGGAGGGCGATAAAGTGCTAGTTCACATTGCCCTACTATTCTATTAGGAACCCGTTCTTTCAGCGCGGAAGTGTATAAACTTCCTCTGAGAACACATTGCCTATCCCATAAATAAATTAGATGCTTCGAATATACAAGGGTCTAACAAATCATTAAAGACATGCTTGGCCTCTTCAAAATAAAATATCGCTCTTGTGCCCTGTGTTTGAAACGTAGCTTTAGGTTACTTAAGACTGACACAAATATGAAGGAACTTCTGATCTGCTAACAGTCTCATGGGACACTTATATAGGAAAATCTACAAAGACATTCAAGCCGCTTCAGTTTTTTATAGTATACTTGTTCTACGAGAGTAACGATACAAAAATTGCCCTTAAAGTTTTGCATACAGAGGCAACTACCTCCCTGTATCACTTTTGCATAAAGTCTGTCATTTTACCTGCGCCTTAACATATCGTATCTTCCCACCCATTCCTTATGTTTCCGCGTGCATAACTTATCCGCATCCATTTTGTCTTTCCCGCCACAAACGCGCAATAACTGTAGATGTTGTTTTTTCCCCAATAAGGCTGGGTAGGAGCGTTTGTCTTCAGCTTTGCGAATATCAGTGAGGCTCAATGTGCTTGCACCGCACTTACAAGTTCCAACACCCGTAGCAATCCTAATCTTGTACCTGGAGAACATTTTGCAATGTTTCACTTATTTTTCTTTTTGAGTGATGGCAGCTGTGTTTTAGTGAGAATAATATTTATTCTCATCTGACAGTTTACGGAATAATGAGGGGGTCAAAGATGATAATTCCACACAGGACTCTTACTCACCTTACGAGGCCTTATAAGAATACGTGGTAAGCGAATAAAACACAAATCAATGCTGAATGTAGGAACAATTTAACTATTGATTATTACTACACTAAACTCACCATCTTCATTGATTGCCTGCATTATTTTGACAACCAGTTACAGTCACCTGAATGGTTTGGTGGCACCTTTTTTCTGCTTGCGACACCCAGCTAGCCTGCCGAAACCTAGCTTTTCCTATCAATAAACAATCAGTCACTCAATCGCCCCATCAAGTTCTTTGTGAAACAATCACAGGACAGACAGACAGACAATGAACTTTTATTGAGGTCCTGAGGGACTAGCCGGCGGGACCCCCTGGGGCCCCCGGCTCACCGCTGGCTGCTCCCATGTCGGAATCGGGAGGCCAAGCCTCTCCGCTCTTTCACACGGGCCCTCTGGACGGCCATGGACTGGAGCTTGAGTTCCGTACTTAGATGGCCTCGTCCCGTCCTTTCGCTGGTGAGTGACGTATCCCGTAACGCAGGACCATGCCAGAGCATATGTGCTAGAGTGCTAAACACCTCCCCACAATCCGGGCACTGTGGGTCAATTTCTGTATTATCCTGCTTAGGAAACCTCGCGAGGGATATGACCTCGTCTGAAGCATCCTAAGCGTGATCGATTGAGCTCTACATAGATTTGGGTGTGGAGGCGGGAAGCGCCTGCGTTCCTCTTTATAGTGGGAGACGATTTCATGAAATGTTAATAACGGGTCGCGTGTGGCCGAGCTCCTCCAGATCCAATAAGCCTCACCGCCTTCGCGGCGCGTGAATTCTCGCGCACGGCGGTGAGCAATCTCTTGGGGTTCGGACGGCCCGCAGCACGTTGTCACCCATGTGAGCGGGGAACCACGTAATGTAATGCACCGGTCAAGGATGTATATAAAATGGCACCCAGACTCCATAAATGTGCAAGAGTGGTAACGGTAGTAACAATATTAATGGTATCGTTCATGAGCACGAACTTATAATCAGATTATTTTGCAAGGTTGGGGCTATACATAACTAGGCTATTACACAATAAGCAATTATAAATACCTTAATAAACATACATCACCATGGAAGATAATACATTGAGCATATTGTAAGGAACATAACGCATAATACTGATTACGTGGAACTGTTAACTAAAGCGCGTTGATTCCTTGCGCAGGACACGTATATAATATCTCTATATTTATATATATATATAATATATATATATATATATATATCTATAGAAAATCGAAGCACAACTCGCGGTATCTTAGGTTTATTATTGCCCAACATTTCGGTCGGTGGCCCGCCTTTTTCAAGGAGTGGGAATCCAGGGATCAGATTCCCTTGAAAAAGGTCGGTCCACCGACCGAAACTGTTGGGAAAAATAAACCTAAGATAACCGCGAAGTTGTGCTTCCGATTTTCCTAAATCCGCTGGCCCATTGAAAATCCATTACTACTATATCTATCATTTATAGATATAGCTATATATCTATATATATATATACTAGATATATAGATATACACCATCCTCCAAAATATCTCAAATTCAAGTTTCACTATTTTAGGTAATCTATTCCCCAATCACGTGGACACCTATGAGTAGCAAAACAAACCAGAATTTGTGCTATCTTAGCCCTCCCCGAAATTGCTGTATGCGTGATATCGGGCATAAACCAGGCTCGACCGCACCCATTTCCCTTCCTACCTCTTTTGTCCAATACATGCCACTCTCCCCGCAAAAAAAAAAATCTTGGCTACACCACTGATCCAGATTCTAAAGAGGGAGTGCCACGTGATATGTGAATATATCAATTTACCATTAGAGACCAGTTTGCGGAATCTCAATGTCGGTGCCGGAACCCTACACATCACCTGGGGGCCTTGTAGGGCTCGTAAATGATGTGTGGTGCGCTGTATGTTGAACATTTTCTTGGATGAAAGCACTTTTACTGTTTTCCGGAGATGTTGAGGAAAATCTAGGCCCTCTTTAGGAAAACGCAGACACAACTACTAAAGGTAATAAAGCCTACAAAAACTGCTAGAGGGCCAAGAGACATCCTCACGCAGCTTGAAGTTTTGCATTCGCAGCAGAAAACACTGCTTGAGCAAATTGACCGATTGTAAAAAAGGTGATGCTCTGACCGAGGGCAATGAAAAGGAAGTTTCCAGGCACAGAACACTAATCTGGCTGATACCTGCGCAATGTATTGGCAAAACGAGACGATATTGAAAACGGGTCGCGTAGAAATAATTTACGTTTCTTTGGTTTGGATGACAACGAAAAAGAAACATGAAACGAGTCTGAGTCCACGGTGATTTCGTTTTGTGTGGAAAATCTGGAAATATAAATTATCCCCTCTGCTATAGAGAGGGCGCAAAGGTTGGCCGACACGCAGTTAACTAAATAAGGCCTGCGATTGTGAAGTACCTGCTCTCAAAGACCAGCAAAGGGTCTTGACCGTTGCGCTAAGCTTAAGGCAACTAACTTTTCATATAAGGGAGTTATTCTAAACATTTCGTCAAGCAAGAAATGCTCTGCGCGCATATGCACTGGAACGAAAAAAATTACACACTTGGGTAAACAGCTGGTGATGGGTGGGAAAACGTATATTTTTCACGGCTCTAGTGGTTCTGTTCGGGAATGTACCCAATATTAAACAACACAGCCTTCTTCCCGATTTAATAGAAATAGACCCGAACTACTTTATTTTATTGTCGTAAACTGCCGAAGCCTAAAGAATAAAACTGATGATTTTGCAGGCCTTCTATCCATATTGGAGCCTGACATTGTTATCGCCACCGAATCCTGGCTAGACCCTGACATTGCGAATTGTGAGGTTTTTCGATCAGACTATGTTGCATATAGAAAGGAACAAAGGGCACAGGGAGGGGGTGGGTGTTTATTATAGCTGGGGACACAATTGAAAGCACGCCATTACTTCCAGCTGACGATACTTTGGAAATATGTATGGTGCAGGCTATGCTTTTCAGATTGAAACGCCCTTATTGTCGGTTCTTCTACAGACCACCCAATTTGAACAGTGTTGAACCATTCATCAGCCTTTCAAGGTCACTCTCAGCCCAGTCGTCTGAAACGGTAATTCTTGGCGGTGATTTTAACATGCCAGACGTTGAATTGCGTGATCTTTGTCCTCTACAGAATAGGTCATTTCTTCAGTCTGCATTTTGCGAGCTAATAATGACCTATGAGCTCTTCCACTTCGTTGAATTTTCCGCTCGTTTTGGATGTGCTGATGGAAATGTTTTAGGCTTAGTCTTTAGTAATCAGACAGACATCATATACTTCACTGCAGGGATTAGTGATCATGAAATAGTTGCAGGCACTATTCGTTGCAGGAAAATAGGATTTATCAAAATGAAGCCATGAAAGGTATTTTTTTTTATGAAAGGAGTAAATGTGAGGCTATCTCTAATGATTTAAATGATTGTTAAATGATTGACCGCGACAGTCTCCACAGCAGTGGAAAAGTAGAATGTTGAGGCAAAGAAAGATTCGCTTTAAAAAAGTTTCAAAGTTCTCTTCTAACGCCAAAAATTACGCCTATCCCATGCACTGCGGGAATTGTTAATATGTGAAGTGTTTAATGCCCGTACCAAGCTACTCAGCACCGTTGCGAGTTCTGCGAAGCGTTAAACATGGCCAACGCGCTTGTTTCAAAACTACCACATGCGAGTGTGATGCGAGTTTGTGCCTCGCGGTATAGGAGCAAGTCATTGATTGGGCGATAGTATGACGGCAACCACGGGGGCAAGACGACTTGCTATTGCACTCCGGGCAAACTAAAAACGAAAAACAGAAGAAAAAAGTTGTACAACCTGGTATGATTCCGAAGGTGGTGCAGTGTCACATAGCGTCTCGTAGCGCTGCGCTTTGGCTTTGAAAATTTACTGGTTACTAGTGATGTGACGCACGCAAGGGTAAGTGGTCCAGCTGACAGTTAATCACGCTTTCTAGTAAAGCGTCAGTTGCCTAATGACAACTGGCACGCGCAGACACGCTCTTGATTATCAAAGCAAATTACCGCTATGCTCGGTGACGCATGCGCCAGTCGTCTCAAGGCAATGGTTGGAGTGAATGCGAGAGAAGTGGTGTTTATCTGTGGCCTATTGGGTGGAGCTACGGGCTTACCTGAGGTACCATGGTAGAATACCTCCGCATAGATCACGCAAACCTTTTAAGGCTATTAGATTCCCAAGCTCTTGCACCCGATTTCGTTGCCAGTGTTTGGCGCCTGGTGATTGGCGGTTGGCGGTCGGTGGTGGTCGCAGTTTTGCCGTAGATATGGAGGCCCTGGTGGGAAGGTGCGCCTTCTCGCCCAATCGAGCTGCGGGTTGCGTTCCTTGCCCAGCGCAAACAATGAAATCTATTTGAGACGCACGTGCTGTCACGCGAGAACTTTGGAGTTCTCAGCTGATTCAAAACAGGGGATCAATGTTCCACTGGCTGAAATCTATCCAAGGCTTCCCAAACGCTTCACTATAACCCGTACAGCTGTTTTGCTATACCGGGACGCCGACGCTCAATTCAGGAACGGGCGCCTAAGAACTTCGCTCTAAACCTTCCTAACATCCAGAAATGGGTTCATTTTAAAGGTGTAGTAGTCGGTGGTTCAGGCAAATATAATTCCATGTGCTTTCATTTTGTGTATCAGAATGTAAGCTTCCAATATGGTAAAAAAATATGCGATATAGAAGACGTATGGCTTGATAAAGACCAGACAGAGATATATAGAACTGAAATCTTATTCCACATGACCTCTTTCTTCGGATTGGACGCCGTGTTCTCAGATACCTCGGTAACTGCGTACTTCCAATTTAACATCTTAGATGTAGAAGACGCGATAACATACTGCAAAATGTATCTAAAAAATTTGGCTGTACTATACATGTATGAGATTATGTTAAATATAGTATCCTGTTCGGCATGCTATCTCAGGTTTCGGTCGTGCTCTTGCTTCAAAATAATACTGACTATTACTAGCTCTCTCTTCAGCTGTCGTTCACGACTTTTTGCTTCATTGATTTTGCATATTTTGGTCATGCTATCGCATCCACGTGTTCCGAAAATCTTGTCTTGTTTTCCAATTCTTGATTCCATCAGTACTCACAAATTGGAGAAGTTCCTTCAGGCAGCCTAACATAGCAGGCCGTCTGGCCAAGAAGACTACTAATCTGATATGCGGTGAAAGGGAAAAGCAGCAAAAAAGAAAACTTCATCAGCAGTGGTACTGCAGTGGACTGTGATTGGGGCCGCAAACTGTGCTCGGGGTCATAACAAGGCCCGCAGCTGCCGTTTGTTTTGTTGATCATTGTTGGAGAGAACTTTCTTTCTTCCCTTTCACCTTACTGAGTTCTCGTTAGCCCCTGCTGCACAGCGTCCTCTGCACCTCGTTGGCATTGCTTATTGCTGTCATTTTTTCTTCCTATTAAGATAATCTAATCGCGAGTTGAGGACGAATGATTAGACCGGGTCAGAGTATAAAGCCATACGCATACGTACGTTACTAGAAGCTTCTGCTATATAGTGAGTCTCAAGCGTTGTGCTAATTGTTGTGGCGTGTTGATGATAGTGGGTTCGCTTTTGTTGAAAGGGTTAAGAATACATTAAATTTGAGTCACTTATTCGGAGCTGAGCATAGTAACGACCAAGAGGGGATCACTGTATATAGAGGAGAGTAAAAAAACGAATAACTCGCACAAGGAAAGCCTTTGTAATTCAAGGTTCGGAAAGTGCGTCAATTTTTTTTCCTTCATCGCCCTTACAACCCCAGCTTAGCCCTCTCCCTCAACCTCCTTTCTAATACTTATATCTCTCACTGCTCAATCTTTGCCGTGCCCTTCCACATCTTAGGTCTCACCGAGCTAGGATGTATCGTTCACCCTCACGCTGAATTTTGCGCGTTTAAAGAATGAGTTTATTTGGCCAAGCAAATGTGCCAATATGCTTGATCAGCCGTCAGAAAATAAAAAAAAACAAGGACAAAAGCGCGAAGAAAGTTTTATGCATTGCCCACGTAAATTTATATTTTCCTTAAAACAATGAACATCTTTTACACAGCTGATGGCGTTCACTCCCTTTTCCCGAGTCTACAGGCATCAACATTTAGAAGCGTTGAGTTCCATTTGCTATTAAACACACAAGGAGATATTACCAAGATTAAATTGCTAGGCAGTGGTGCCAAAATTGTGATTTCTTGTAGGGTAGATACTGCGACTTCAACGCCAAATTTCAATCTAGATAACAGCCCACAGCTCGCGTTCATAAGTAAGGGAGAAATTGTAGGTTAATACAGAGACCTGGCATGCCGCTGGAATCGGTGTTTTTTTCATTTCTCACGCATTATGGCTTTACGCGGCCTCCGCATCTTATTTGAGATGCCACAGATATGTCACCAGTGGTATCTCTTCGCCTGAAACTCCTTCATGGTCTGCGCGAGGAGCACGAGGGAGTACTCGGTCACAGTATGTCTTATGTTATTCACGAACTTGCCTCGCTCGACGCGGCAGCTGTCCAATGAGCGGAGACAGTGTCAGAGATTCGCTCCTCGCTGCAATGCTATGTATTATATTTTCATGCTAATCGAGTCTCAGGACTCGACGCCATGCCGAGGGAGCACTCGAGGGGATGCTTAATATGCAGTGCCTTTGACCTTAATATGCAGTGCCGGTTGACCTTTCTACGAATCGTGATGAGGCCCTGGCGCAGAAACTTCCTGGTCGTTCTGAGGGAGGAATCGAGGAAAGGAGAACAGCTGCAGTGGCACATCTTAAGACGCTGGTCTTATGCGAGGTGGGGCTCCGCTCGTTGCCACTAAATTTATTCAGATGACGAGAAACGTCTCCCATGTGGAGGAGCACTAATCTATGCGTTTTTTTAAACAATTTACAGTATAGACGGTAATTTTGGAGACCCCATTCGAGAAAGCCTGTGTGCATAAAGTGCTGCATACAAAAGTTCCAAAGCGTGGAAACAAATTTTTAGTTTGTAAGAGGTAGTCAGCAGGCTGAAGAGGTATATCAGTGCATTTATTTCAACCAAGCAGAAGTAAGTAACCGCCGTCAATGAGAAGTAAATCTTCGAACAAATAAAAATGCATATAAATAGACACGTCCAAAAAAATTTAACGCACTTGCGGAATCGGCTTTATGCGAACTATTTTGCAGGCAGCGGAATATGCATCATTGTTTGGTGTTTCTCAAAGCGTTACTAGGTTTACCAATGTGTTTATTTAAAGCCTGTATGTGTGTGTGTGAAGTGAGCACAGCGAACTAGAATTAATGCGAGAGTTGATGTGTGTGGCGAAGGTAGTTTGATGACGGTGGTAATGATGATGGCATGGTTTCTACGAACGATTTAATAGATTTCGACGAGCGGTGTGGACGTGCGAGATGGGCCAGAAACGCAGAAACTAAATCTCACTGAGGACAGCATGTGGTGTCACTTGGTGTACACAAATGGGTGACTTGACGGTGATACTGTACAGCCAGCTGTTACTCTCACACCCGTTGTCTTTTCGGAAGGCCGAGCGATGAGCACGTTGGTGCAATACACTAAAACTTACCGTCGTGTGATCATGCGTTAGGAGGACTCTTTCTGTGTTCAGTTATGTTATGCACTGCCCCTTTCTAGGTTTTTTTTTTTTTACTTCCGTAATGCTGACGACAACGAGCTTCGACGTCCTTACGTTGTTGTGAGGCCCAATGCCTCACCCTAAGTTTCACCCCCGCCTTTGTTCAAATAAAAAGTAGAGAAAACGTTGCTCATCATGGCCAATATAGAATTCGAACGCAATCCTAAGCGCATATGTCTACTTGGGACCGGGGCGTGCGATGCACTCCGTTGGGACCGGGGCGTGCGATGCACTCCGTTGGGGCGTTGACGCACTCCGATGGCAGCGTGGTGGTGTTTTGCGCTTAACCCACACATTGAATGTTGCGTGACCTGTGCGTGTAGGGCGATAGTATAGCGGACGATATCAACTACGTGTGCACCGCAAAGAGGATGATTATCTGAAGATTTTACGTGGGAGTAATCTACGAGAACATGTTTCTATTACAGTAAATGAGTTCACTGCAAGCGGCATTGCTGAAGTTGGTTTCGTGGAGTTTTTCTGAAGGAAAAGCATTCCTTCCACTGGAAAGAATACAAATACCGAATATTTCTGCATTTGTATCTATTCAAGTCAAAAGCTCTCTACCATTCTTGCAGAGCAAGTGCTTTTTACTGGCTTAACTTGCTTCGCAAGAGGTAGTGCTGAAGTTGGCCTAGGGGTCTGTTTTCTGGAGGAAAAGCATTCCTACTACTAAAAATACTACCATTAGCGAATGTCTCTTCATTTGTATCCATTTGAAGTAACAAGCTCCCTAGCGTTCTTGCAGAGCAAGCGCTTTTTGTTGGCTAAACTTACTTCTACCTGAAAGGAATCAAAGAAAGTTGAACAATCATATTCCAGCCTTTCATTTTAGGTCCTGGCGCGTGGACCACTCAGACCATCTGCCACACAGAGATATCACCATCCCAAGAAGCGCTTTCATCGGCACTCTATCAAAGCGTTTCCAGTGAATAAAACAGAAAATAGATGAGCTCCAAGGAAAGAAGCCATTTCGAGATCTATGTCATGCCATATACGAGTCAGATGGAAGAGCCATAAATATGTGTCTGCTCACGCGGTATCCTGAGTGAGAGCCCGGACATATTTTGCTAGTGGTGATACAGCCGCATACTTCTATTTCCTCAGAGAGATGCACTAGCAGCAGAGGAAGATATACGCGGAAGGCATGTCGGATTCAGAAACATGTATGCCAAAAGAGAGCTTGAGTGTATTGCTCTTCGGGGAAATTATATGGGCTTCCATGGGCTTTAGCCTTTGCTGCAAGCTTGGCTGGCTTGCCATGATGCGCTGCATTTGGTCCACTGAAAGCATGATTGTCGATTTCCCGACAGAAATTTAACATCCTTAGGCAAACAGTCTTGCGGACGTGATGTTGGCACCGCTTATGCCGGGAGCGAATGTAAACCGGCCATGATTTCTTCGGCGTATATACATTGTTAGTCTACTATGAGAAGGAAGCTACTGCGCAGATTTGTTTCCTTCTACCCTGTTCAATATTTTTTCAGGCTTGTCAACCTGATGGATGTACAAGAAATTATGAAATCTCTATCATATTTCACGGTTTACTTTTGAAAAATTTTTAATTTCATCTGCCCACAGTAAGTGGCCATTGCCTTGGCCCTCCTGGACGAGAAACATACCAACATCTTCAGTGACTCCTGGGCAGGCATCTGCGCCTTCAGCTTTGGCGCCGTGTGTAAAGAAGCCTGTCGCATCCTCGACGGCAAAAGCATTGCCATCCACACTCTCACGTGGTTCCCCGCTCACATGGGATCCATCATGGGAGGCCCCACAAACCTCAACGAGCTGGCCCACTCCAAGGCGCGAGGTCTCGCTTTCCGCGACCATGGATAACTCCCCGGCCGGCCAAGAGTGGTGGAGAACAGAGATGAACCGACAACATACAATGAAATTACGCAGCACTTTTATATCGGCAGGAGAGACTTTCCCCTTCCTCACAAGAAGTTAAATAGAGCGCAGGCATTGACCCTCAGATTATTGCAAACAGGCTCGTATCCCAGCCCGGCTTTATTACACAAGCTTTATCCCGAAACTTATGCCAGTAGTTCTTGCAGGCACTGCAATGACTTCGCTAGCTTAGACCACATGCTCTGGCATTGCCCCTCGTTACGAGGCATGGAACAAATAAATGAGGACAAGTGGCTCTCCGCTATCAAGAGCCCCGATGCCGGGGCGCAACTATGGGCTGTCCGCTGCGTGCTGAGTCGCGTACATCAGGACGTTCATTAAAGTTTTACATCCATCCATCCATCTACCCACATTATATAATCGTATATTTTTACCAAATGGCTCCTGTATTTGCAAAAAAAGCTATAGTGGGTAATGTATTTTGGGGCAGGTCCCTGAAGAAGCCAGATACAATTTGTTTTACACTAGCGCCATCTGTTGATAATGTTGCATTGTTGATAATGTTAGCCCGTGTCGTTCGCAATGCGAATCAAACGGAGATATCGGAGCGCGCAGTCAGTAAGTGTGAGGTCCGATAGCGCCTTGCTTCACTGTACGCAATGCCTGTTCCCGAAGGCATGCCGTTAAAGGGTCAAACCAACTTCAAGCACTCTGTTATGTTTTCCTACTTCCCACTGACGTTTCTGTACCGAAATGAAATTCTTATAGAGGTCCATGCCGTTTACCAATACCTTTAGGACCTTTCTCCCAATTTAATGTCTTCACCGGCTGCATGTCGCGGACTCTGCGTCTTCTGTGGCAAAATGGCGCATTTTGCAGCGCGATTGCAATGGCGTTTTCCGCAACAAAAATTTGAGATTCGTAACATGAGTCTCGAAGCAATATATCATTGCTACCACACAAGTTCGCGCAAAACAAGTCCTGTCGTTCTGACGTGCCTTGCCGAACCACCGAAGCACGAGCATTAGCTTCATGTTTCGACTTTTGTATCCGCTGGCTTTCACTAAGCTGCGCGTTTGTGTTTGTAAACAGGCGAAGAATGCTCAAAGCAGAATTAATAGTGGGCAACGCGTCGGAAAAGCAACTAGTTATAGATTTCCAAACGATTCTTTTCATTCTTGGAATTTACAAAAATGACCACAACATCAAAAAGGTGGGCAAACGAACAGCTTTTACGGCTGTGCGGTCAGTATGAAAAAAAGTTAGCATGACTGTGTGTCAAAATTATTGTTCTAAAGGGTGAAAAAATATGGGATATTCATCCCCCCGACAAATATACTTAATGCGCAAAGGGCGCAGTCTCTAAAATCTTCCTCGTGTCTCTCAGTATACAAACACAATAAAACTGAGTCATGTCAATAAAATAATCAGGAAGCATGATAACAGAGTACGCAAAAATTATGCAGACCCAAGGAGAACGTTGGAGTACATACGTGAAGCGAAGGTTTACTTAAGCGGCGTGTAAAAAATACATGGCTATACGGTCGCAACTTTAGTCTCTTCTAATTATAATGTTAATTCACTGCACCCCTCATGAGCTATGCAGGAAATACACAGAACAAAATCATGTGCATGCGCCTTTCTAGGTATGGACGCAGCGACGCTTCGAAGGTGAAGACGATTTATGATGCATGTCGAGGGAGGAATGGCGAAAGACAGGTGTATGCGCGTAGGAGCTGTACACATGTCTAAATGCAACAAAGAACTTCGTGCCCTGTGTTTCAGTTGCGTAGACCCATTCTCGAGCATTGACAAAGAACGCGCACACATCCAGCGCCCCGTACCGAATGCCTAAACGAAAGAACATAAAACGAAACATTTCGCTGTGGAGAATGCGCTATTTCATGACTATGTCGGTGTCTTTTAGACATCTATGAGCGGAGATTATATGGGCTGATTTTATGTTAGAACTTTATTTTTTTTTTTACGCAGAACACAGGTGCACTTACTAGGTATACATTGTCTGTTCGCATCCTGGGTAGAGTAATATAAGCCCGTTTGCTGGCTCCAGTATTATGCGCGTGCCTAATCTTGTATTTATCCACAAATGATGCAGTCAAGTACAGTGAGTGTAGCTCCATCGTTTCCTTGGCAATACTTTTTTGTTGTTGTTGGCATCGCGTTCAGAAGACCAGACGTGTGTGTTATTGGAGACTGTGTAAACAAGGCGTGGTAATTTCGAAGCCGTTACCGCACCTTCAATATCCCAAACAGAATATCACAAACATCACAAACGCTATCAGGCATGTGCGCAGCTTCGAGCACAAGGGTAAATCTGCGGAACTTGTTATCAGCCTGTTAATCCGGGACTGACTGGACATGCATCTTGCCGACGAAAACTGACAGCAAAAAAAGCTCGCGTTGACGGTTTTGTCTGACTCTGTACTGTAAAGCCAGAATATAACCAGATGCGCATGTGGCAGACACTTCAGAGCTTCTGTTGATAGATAATTCGGTGTTCGTATAGGTGTGAATGTCTCCCTCAAAACTCGTGTTCTGAGAGCCCTTTTGACCACCGCCCATTGCACCTCTATAACAAATATTCAATTAATTACCCCTAACTGCTCAAAGCCCCCAGCACGTGACGTAAAATGAAATACTTTGTAGTTTGAGGGCTGCGGAAAATTCTTCACCACCTTGATTTCATTCAAGTGTAATACAACGTTAGACAAGATTACTTTCGCCGTTGCGCCCCTATCAAAGTGCTTCTGATTTTTGGACAGAAACACAAGGACGGCTTATTGCTTAGCAGGAAAGCTCCATACCACCAGAACCAACGCTGTGGGTCGATATCATCTTCTATTTTAGTTGTATGATAAGGGAAGGAAGCTGTTCTGTATGTCCAAGAAAGAGATTGTACGAGGGTGAGGAACAGCTGAGAGAAGCTGTACTCAGAGGCCCTCAAGAAGGAACCACTTACAATAACGCCCAGGCCACAGCGGAAGCGTTCGAGAGATAGAGAAGGTTGATCTGCCTGAGGGCACAGATGATTACTACAGGCAGCGGAGTGGTTCTGCTGCATCCACCTTTTCAGATTGCCGCGTCCTTCTTGGAGGCTGGGACCAATGCCGATCGATCAGTCGCAGACGCTTCAACAGATGAGACCAGCTGTGGAACTATGAGGATGTGCGTGTCGATTGGTCAGCAGGAAGAGAAAAATAAATACTGAGTTTAATATCAACAATTAAAGAGTGCGTACGCTCCGGAACACAAATCACGTAGGCAGTTCTCTGAAGCGCATTGCGTTTACGTCGTGAAAATTGACGTTTAACTCTGCGTAAGATGTAGCGGCTGAGAAAAAGGTATGAAAAAGAGGCTCTGGGATATTTTCTCATGGACAGCAAATTGGTAAATTTTATGTGAACAGAGGATAATGTGCATTTTTAATTTACTCGGTATTGACATCACCTCTATATGCTTGTTTTATTCATGGGGTCTGATAACATTTTTCCCCTCCTTGATCTATGCACTTGCCTTGTTATTGTTTGCGATATTGCTGGCGAAAGTGCACTGGATATTTATATTTGGTTTTTTGTTTTTTCATACCTCTGATTTTGGTATAGCGGCTCAACATGTGGCCATATTTTACATATTTTTTCAAATTTAGAAAAGAAACTTAAAACCTGCTCGCTTCAATATGAGCTTTCTACGAGTGGCAGAATGGGGGCTCGTCTCACACATGCAAGCGAAGCTTGTATAGCCTCACTCGGGGTGGCGTGGGTATAGGTGTTTGCGTACGAAAAAACGAGGACGCGCGAAAAAAACAATGGGCAGCTTGCACTAGTGGTGCAAGGCTGGAGTAAAAAGCGGAGCTGGTGATCGACCTATCTTCTTCGAGGTTTTACTAGGCTTGGTTAAATTTTGCTTGGAAATGCCAAGTGCTGCTAGGCACGGTATTCCGAATCGGCTCACCACAGACGCGCAGATTCTCGCTTGGCCGTGCAACGCGCTTCAAGATGAGCGACTTCTTTTTCGGGTGTCCGGATTTTCTTTGGTCATCCCAAGTCAAGGCTACATGTACTCGCCATAGAGTCAACGAGAGTTCTGCCGCCGTCAGGGCGACTGCGAGCTTTAACTTAGCGATGACGTCACGGCCAGGCTGCGCCTCCACACTTGCCGGGGCGTGGCTGGTCGAAGCCTTCCAAACCGCCGCCAGAGGCGCCTGCTGCAGTCACGGACACCGCGCGCGTGAGAACGCGGAGAGTGTCGGCAGCAGCTCTGCGCGTTGCGTCGTTGCTGCTGCTACAATTTCTTTCTCTCTCGCTCGCTCTCATTTTCTATTTCTCTCTCCCGCGCATAGCGCGCGCCGCGCGCATGCTCTCCTTCCCTCTCCTTAACGTCACTGTCCGTTCATCATACGCACCCTTTAAAGCGGGGTTTTATATTCGTGAAGAAGTAGACGTGGCGCCCGCAGCCGGCACACAGGCATCCCCTCCCTCGAGAGGAGGGAAAGGGTGTGATCGCTTGTTCGTTCGCCTCGTGTTCGCCGTTTCCCACTAGTTCAGACCAGGCAGTCAGATAGGGAGGCCGCATTTGGTTAGTTCTGACGAATAGCAGGCTGCGTTGAAGGAACGGCAGCGGCAGCGGACCCGTGAACGTCTCAAAGGCTAAAAAAACTAACCGACCCTTCCCCTAGGGTTGGACAAGCTTCGCGTGCACCCCTGTTCCCGGTAGGGGAGGATTTTAAGTTTTTTGTTAATGAATATCCTGATTTATATCGAAAGTGGTGCGCAATTTCTTAGTGCTTCTATATTCGCTGAACATGTTTTCCACCACCACCAAAAAAAAAAAAGGCGCGCCACAAGAAACTAAGATTTGTTTAAGTGGAAAGAACACCGAATTAAAGGAAGGAAATTGTAACACCACGCTGTTTTACGAAGAACCAGAACTCATGGTATCGCATTCAGTGTGCGTTGGTCTTGTGCCAACCTTAAAACCTTGTGTGCATACCAAGCGGCCTCTCTGAAAACACTGAATACTTAGCGGCCTGAGCCCTGCCATATACTTGGTGATAATCAAAGAGTGCGTTACTGTGGGATCTGAAGATTCCTTTTCTCCTCCTGGGATATTGTAGCCTTGCTTCCAATGTGAGTACAGGGCTTTCCTAGAATTTTACCCTCCTTTGCAATTAGCCACAATGACGGTAATTGAAATCCGCTTAATTTCTGAGTAAGTCACAGGAAGCCGTGTAATCACCGAAACAGTGAATCTTGGTATGGCCTTTCTTCGGTTAAACACTTTACTGTGAAAGATCTCAATTGGATATTGCGGCCTTCCATTTGGAAATGCTTTATTGAACACTGCAGTTCACTGACCTTCCTAACAAGGCCGATTACTTTCCTAACGAGGCACTCACTGCGGCTTTGATTGCATGTGCCTTGCGTTATTCGACGAGCGACATGTTCGGCAGGTTACCTATTGTTTGATTCCTTTACCAATTGGTATACACAATTTCCAAGTAATTTGCGCTAGCGTATTTAGTGGTCACACGCCATCAATTCCTGATTGGAAGCAGTTAATTGATCAAAATGTGCTTGCGATTTCTTAACCATGGGCCTTTCGCTGTAATGAGACCGCACGCAACGTCGACGACGCGGCAAAACAGCAACAACTTTTAGAACAGTTTCCACACTCAGGCACGTGTGTTTCAATGAAAGAATGCGAGGTAATACGATGTGGAACCCAAATTTATATGTGTAAGATTGAGTGCTAAAAGGGTCCGCAGAAATGTTTCCGTGACTGGGAGAGCCAAGCTGCAAAGAACCATAGAAGAGTATAAAAACTTGGAAACTTGCAAAAGAGGTAATTTGATCATTTTAGAAGAATATCTATGAATGCAGGTTTTAGGTGTGCATTTTACGTATCTAGCGATAATTACAAGAAAGAATATCGAATTTCATAAAGTGGAAAGCATTGAGAAGCGAAGGTACTTCTGACTAGCTCGGACCTACACGACCAACTATATGGGCAATCCAGCGGGCCCACGCAGCGGCGGAAAGGCTATGCCCGGGTGGCCTAAGCCCGGGCCGGCAACCTCGCAGGTGCTTTTATCTATAAAGTTTTTTTTCCGTCCGTCCAGGTAGTGTTCAAGAGAAACTATTTGCAGAATTTCTGACTTTTTGTTCTGAATGACTTCAATACATGAGTTGACAGATCAGGTATACCTTAAGGACAGTCAAGAAAGTCCCAACTTTTTTATGTTAACAAGGTAGTTTCTCTAGCAGCTGAAGCCTTCAATGGCGCATTGCAGGTATCTTGTTCAGCAACAGCGTTTCTTGCAGCCAAGGCAATTGTTGTAATGAATGGTAGTGCACGAAATACCTTCCGTATTGCTCTCGCTGAAATTTTGATCATAGCCTCTGACTCGCGAGAGCTAAGAATACTAAACGTGTTTGAAGTTTCAACTGCCTCGAAAATTACGTTCTATCCGCGTTTGGCTTCCGTCTGTCACGTTGGAAAATCTCTCACTAACACCTGCTTACACAGCAATTCAATTTCAGAGAAACCATACAGCGTAAGGAAAACAATTATCAACCACTGAAGGGAAAGCTGTTTGCAGCGTTTGCTACCGGCATGCTACCACTTGTGCGCTCCGAGGCAACATAGGACAAACGTAGTATTACAGATTTGTTGCGTCACAGAATTAAAATGTTTAATCACTCTAAACAGCGAGCTGGTGGCTTATACTAGGTTTTACTTAGCATTAACTTGGCATTTACTTAGCTATAACTTGGCTTATACTTAGCTATAACATGGCTTATACTTAGCTATAACTTGAATTTTCACTTAGCTTTAACTTTGCTTTAACATCTATTTAACGTTGCCGAGACGCAGCTTCTCTCTCTGTAAACTCTGGATCTGCAACCCTACTGCGTCGCTTTGCTTCAGCAGCCCTTGCTCGAAATTCCGGATCTGCGCGCAGTCGTTGAAGCCACTCCCGAGTAGCACCACGGCGCCGTTGACGCCGCGCCTCTTCTTCGTCGGCAGAAAGCTGCTTCTTCGCCTTAGCCATGCTCACGGCAGTATGACGCCGCCGCCAGCGCACGCTCTCTTCAGCTCAGGAGAACCCTGAACGTCATGGTTACGTCATCACTTCTCTCTCTCTTAAGCTCCGCCTCAACTACTGCTTCTCCCTCGATCTCTCCATCACTACGTAATTGCTACCCTCTCTTTAGCTCCTCCCACCTGCTGCTCACCGCGCACCTTCCTCCTCACTCTCCCTCAGCGCTCTCTGAACACCTGCGCCCCAGCGTGCACTCCTCACCCAGCTACGCTGATTCTTGGCGTACTCTCGGCACGGCTCAAAGTCTACCTTGAACAGCTCCGCTGTTAAAAGTATAAGATACACTGTCACGCCAATAATTCCCTTTCATAACCTCAGGAATTCACATTAGTTAGTGAATATATAACGTTTCCAGCTGACCAGCTTGAAAAGTCTGATTCGTGGTTGACTAACCACAGTTTGGCTACGTCGGTGAGGTAGAAAAACACGTGGGACAGCTTATTTGGGTCGTCTTATTTGTTATGGGCACTTACACGTTCATACGATGAGAGCCAATCTTCCACGTCGTGTTCGGCGGTCCCACTGACAATTGGTGGGTCGCGATGAAGAGGCACGCCGGTGCTGACGACAGTGGCAGCCGGTGGTGCAGGCAACGAAGTGACTGGATCAGGCATAGTGCAGGACGATCGTGTTGGTGTTGACAGGGTTCGAGTGCGGAGCTCCAGGACTAGGCGAAGGATATCAGCAACCTCCACCAAATGCGACGAGGTATATTGTCATCGATAACGTTGCAAGAACGCTAGGTATACAGGTAGACACTACAAGGGTTGTTCGTAGCACGGGGTCCCCTTGCGATAACGACATGGTCCTTCGTCTTCATCTTCAGTCGGCACGTACGCAGGGGTGCCTCTGCTTCATTACAGTTGATTTATTGAATAGTTTCAACACAGAGAGATGAGGTGGAAGAAGAAAAGTAGGAGGAGGAAAGAAAAGGGACAGGGAGGTCACCCAGAGGGCCTTCTGGTTTTTTACCCTGCGCGTGAAGAAGCGGTTTAAGGGAGCAAAATAATGGACAGGAAAAGAGGTAGCCACTAGTAGTGCGAATATCTGCGGTTGCGCATCTCGCCTACAGTGAGTCAACGAGGCCAGGAAATATCATTAACCGTAGCAGGGACCATGTCGTCTTGTAAGCTTGCGACGCGTAGGGTCAATGTGCAAAGATTTTTGGCTTTGAAAACGATCTGTCATCTGGCCCGTTTACTACATTTCAAAGAACCTCGCATACGATATTACATGAATGACAAAAAAAAAGACAACACGTGCTCGATCAGCTCCTTCCAGTTGCGTGAGTTCCTTTTACGTGTTTCACATGCCAATAAGAAGTGAGTATGGCCTGCCTCTTATGGGCTGACTTTATGGGTGACTGGCCAGTTTATCAGCAAGGTCGTCACCTACGATGTAACTGTCCCAAGGAAGCCATCAGAAGATAATGTATTGTCCCTTATTGAGGCCCTCAGGGAGAAGTTTTCTCGTCTTTTCTGTCTGATTTGGGTGGCTCTAGGCTCCGAAGGGCTGCCTTGAAGTCATAAAGAAATTTCAGAAGAAACCATCTCATTACCGAAAGCCGGTCGGGAGGAGTGTATTAATCCACATTTCCAGTGACGAGAGGGCACGAAAGAAGACGAATTAGGGAAGCTCGCTTAAGAACGCAGCATTAAATCGATGGCTTTATTATGTCTGTATAGAAACTTTACGCCCTAATGTGTCACAGATCGTATTACACCTGATTCAAACGTTTATTCGCCGGAGCGCAATTCTTCCAGAACCATCTCATTGCAGTCGCCGTCACAGAATCAGTGCCTCGTCACTATGATCGTTCGACACACGATCGCGTCACGCGCACTATTCAAGCAAATCGGTCCATTCCATTTGTTTTTCTGCCAGCGCATTGAAGAAAAACAAACGCTGCTGAGTATGCAGCTACCTGCAAAATTCTTCGCATAAGATCGGCTGAAGAGTGTGTGGGTTTACATAATTTAATCCGAACTTCAGCGAGTATCTTGCCCACTGGTCATAGCGAGTGTAAATTCCCGAGAAGCAACTGAATGACTGGATTGATTGAATAAATGTCTCATTTTATTTGATGAAACTCTGGCCTTATACGAAAACGGCAAGTGGGATAAATTCAGTCCGGAGAGGAAGCGCGCGAGGCTAGGAGCAGGTTTCACAACAGGTGCGTAATTCTTTTGCCCCGATTCCTTCGCAAAAGGTAAAAAAGACACAACGGTGGCACGATGGTCATCTATGCCGCCCACCTGTCAGGTTGACCCCTCGTAACTCGTTACCTCTTCCTACCGAAGGTGCTTTCTGCGTACCTTTTCTGTATCGGACGTTACACATTAGGTGTCTGGCAATTTGTTAAACAGGTGCAGCCGCAGCTGTGGTATAAATCGTGAACATTATGCAGGCCTGTCTTGGCCGGACCTCTCGCTTCTGATCAATGCCATTTACAGGTATATCAAAATTATATCGAAAAACACTTCGCTGAATGACTATTGTGCCGACAGGAGTGCTAAGGTTTCTGTGATTTCTTTTCAATATATCAGTTGTAAAATTACTAGGGGTCCGTTATACTATAACGAAGACGACTTGAAGGTGAACGCCCGAGCACCACTAACTCAATGACACGACGACCACTTTCTTGCTGAAGCATCTTCACTCCGAACCCATATTTCGCAAGTCATTCTTATTTCACCAAACTCGAAGAGTGACTCAGCACTTATTTTTGCTGAGTGATCGTCACTCTGAACCCATATTATGCAGTCATTTTTGCCAGTCATCCTTTGTTCACCAAACTCGGACCTTGACTGAGAACCTTTTGCTAGGTCATCATCACTCTGAAACCACAATTTAGAGTAATTTTTGCAAGTCACCCTTTCTATGATTCACCAAATTTGAACCGTGACTCAGCACTTTTTTTTGGTGAGTCAATCTCACTTGGGCCCTGAAGTGTCTCATATTTTCGTCACTCGTCCACTTCATAATCCCTTGGTTAACTCTTAATTCACACTTGATTCACCTTATCACTGCTTGGTTTGCCTTCAATACAATGTTATGGTTTTTTTATTATAGTTTAGGAGGTATCAATTTTTGTACATATTTTTCTGATTTCTGGAACCACTTTTTCAAGGTCACCTGAAAATGAGACATATAAGGCTTTCACCTTAATAAATAATGAAATATTCCTTACCTTGCCTGTGTATATCTATTTGCAGTCAGTTATGTGACAGCACATTTTCGTTAAACTAAGGCAGGTTACCTAGTAGAAAAGAGCACCTGAATTAATGGGCGTATTCAGCGATGAAAATGATTGCTCTTGCAAACAATATCAATCAGTATCAATTACGAAGTTGTCAGGTGTATCACTTTTGCTACGAAAGATTTTCTAGCCCGGAAAAAATATAAATGGACGTCGGTTAGGCTAGTCAGAGTATACCATACACCATTTTGAACCACAGCTGAATGAATAAAGATATAATGCAATTTTAAACACTCGCTGAATGGCTGTACTGCACACAGACGGTCCCTGTTTTTTTTTATTTTTTGTCTAATATATCGTCTTTATTGGACATATATATATATATATATATATATATATATTATTTATTTTACGTGTTTGGGTCCATGGTGATATATTTATTTCACAGCCTACACTAAGGTAAAACGAATTATTATCAAGTAAAGGACCGTATTTGATCACATGTACTAGTTTAGCCCCGTCACCAAAGTACCAAATCCAAAGGCGGCTAATGTGGGTCACGCTACACTACCATTGTTGAACATCAACAACGACACGTCATAGGTTGGTGACAACCTAAGGAAAATCTTACAACTACGCTGTCCACCTCAAACACAATTCGCATAGATACGCCAGCCAATAAGGTTCGCCTATTTCTGTGATATCAAGTGGCTTTTCGGGTTTAAAAGAGCTGTTTCGTCCGCAAAAATCTTTTTGTTTCACTGGTTTTAGTAGGAAGCTTTAAGTAGTCGGTGAACTTTATGCGTTATCCTGGTATTTTCGCTCAGCGTCAAGCAACACTTAAGCTTGAAACAACGAGCCTTTGTTTTCAAGGTAGCCTAGAATTTGCATCGCTCACCGAGACGACTTTCAATGCATTATATTTGGAAGAAACTGCCATTTTTTTATCGCATGGACAGAATTTCTTTACTGACAATTTTACCACCGTTTCGTAAACAGCGTGACGTCAAAGGCCGTGCGGAAAGCGAAGCCCTAGACGTTTGCAAAGAGGTGGTGGGTAAAACATTTCCCTCGCACCATGTCCACCATGACATCTACTGTGGTTTATTTGTTCGAGTAAGTGAGTTTACTGCCAGGAGTTGCCAACCGGCGGTAGGCCTAGCTTATTGCCTGCGACCATGAGCACCTTGATCCTTTCCTGACACATAGGCTGCGCAGACGATTTTATGTTGTTAGTTTATGCGCGTTCGCCACAAAAAACTTTCTCTCGGACGATAGTCGGCGACAAAACAGGCGGCTTCTTACCAAATATCTCGTTGCGCGCGACGAAATAGACCTTGTCACCCGCAAACGCTCATGAGAGGCGCGGAAATTCGGCACGTCATTTCACGCACGTTTGTTCTTCATTTATTTAGTTAAGAATATTTTGTATGCGTCTGTCTAATAAATAAAAGAAAGCAAGTGAAGTACACTGCATGCGCAGCAAACGTAGATAATACATTAGGTGTGCAAATATAGTAACGAGCATCCATAACAAACATGAATCCCACAAATACTTTGTTTGGGTAGTGGCCGATTTAACATCGCAATCACTCACACTGTAGCTACAACGGCGGTACGCTTGCCAACAACACCGCGTTCATTGTTCTCACTCTATACAGCTTGTGCATAATTGTACTGCTGGTGTCGACCATTGGCTAGGTTGTGCAAGACGCCGGTCGCGCTCACCAGTTGCACGCTGCCGTACTTACTTAAACACTGCGCAGATTACATCACGTGCTGACTTGAAGAACATTGAGTTTAGCAATGCGCTAGAATAATCACGTGAACTTTCTCCAGCACAACAGTACATAGAAAAAGTAAAGTTCTACATACCTACGATGAACGCCCAGTTCGGCTCGTACAAACAGGCGAAACACGTACGAACGCTTACGTCACAGCTACATTGGTGCACATTTCGTCCATGTACTACACATTAGATTTGTCCTGCAGACGTCTCTTCACCCGAGGCACGGCACAAGTTCACAAAACACCAGCAAAATATACTTGCAAAAAACGATTTGCCTGGCCATGCCTGCGCTAACTGTGCGATTTGCAAAATCGCTAACCGGATGTTTCCAACCGCCAGCAGCATCCGTCTTTTTCATTCTCTCGTAATCCTGCGCTCTGATTGGCTCGCTACAAGCGATGCTTTTTTGTTTTTTCCGGTGACAATAATCGCTATCGTACCGATCGGCACTTCGAAGTCTTTTTTTCTGTCGCGCGATTGTCACGGGACGTATATTTTTTCTGTCGCTAATGCTGTCGCCGACCGGGTGTGAGGCTGGCATAAGTGCTGACCGAACGTGTGATTCAGCGACATATTAGCCTTGTGAGCACAAAACGCCGTCCGGGGAGTTTGATCCTCACCAGAAGCAAAGCATGCTTATACGTGACTCGTGTCTATAGCAAAAACAGCGCAACTACAGGTCAAATTGAACAGCACTGCACCTAAGCTGCGTACCTAAAAGGCATTTTTGTTTATAACTACGATGCAAACGTTCGCATTTTTTGTGTCATTCAACATACGTGCCATAACAGACACCAGAGAATCGAACTTATGGGACAAAAATTTAACTCCGCATACTTTACCATCAATGTCGTTTGCTAACACCCACGTCTGACGCCGCTCCTCGTCTCCTGGGAAACGGTAAAAGCTGATCCTACGGGATTTTTTCGTGCTATTCAAACCCAACCTCACAAGGACACACCCCTATGACAAGCCAAATTAACGCGCAAAGCACGCAAATAAAATTAAGAACCCCCGCGTCACACGACGTCATCAGAATGTGCGAATGCGCCTGCTGCGTGCGTTTTGACGACATAAAACTCTCGCATGTACCCGAACTTCACGTGATCGGCTCGTCGTGACGTAGGCCAGAAGAGGCGTATTAAACGTTGCATAGCTCTGGAGGCTTCTAACTCTACAGGAAAGGCTGGGCGATAAACTGGCAAGTGCAAATGCGCCACCATGCTACCGTTACTCAAGTGGCCAGCACACTCATTTCCAAAATTACTCAAACTAAATTTTAAATCAGTAAAGGTATTCAAGTTACAACGCAAAAATAAGAATTTGCACGTAACAGTGGCTTATGAGCACTTTGTAAAGTTCATTCTGTAAATGCTTGAGAAAGATCCTATAATTATTTACAAAATTTACCGTACGTTAGATCCGCCGTGGTGGCTCAGTTAGCTACGGCGTTGCGCTGCTGAGCACGAGGTCGCGGGATCGAATCCTGGCCGCAGCGGCTGCATTTCGATGGAGGTGAAATGCCAATATACCCGTGTGCTTTCGTTGTAGTGGACGTTAAAGAACCCCAGGTGATCAAAATTAATCCGGAGTCCTCCACTACGGCGTACCTCATAATCAGAACTGATTTGGGCACGTAAAACCCCAGAAAGAAAGAAGAAGAACCGTGCGTCAGACAAGTAGTTTGCAGGTCGCCTTACTAGATCGCCGCTTGCCTGCTTCGACATGGGAAGTCTGACAGTTCTAAAACATGTGCATGTTCAGTACTGTCATCTGTTAAAGGGAGCAGTACAGTGTATATAGGGTACTTGCGATTTGAATCCTCTGCCACTATACGAATCACTAGCTTTGCAGGAGATCAGTTGTCGTAATTGGCGCGGGCACCTTTCTGCACACCTGTACAATTGACATAGCTTCAGCATACACTTGAAGCTACAGTTCAAGCAATGGGCTAGCCGCAAAAGAAATTCTTCCTTTTAACAGTCGACCACACTGCACGTATTCGAATTTCACAAAATGAGTTACTCTGTCATACAAAAAGAAAGTTCACTGTATGACAAAGATAAAGTCACATCCCTTTTTACTTAAACACAGCTTTCCGTTTGTATTATATGTAAATATATTGTTAATATATTAATGCTATATTAAATATGACTTTTCTCTGTTACTACTATAATAAACTATTTTGCGACCACATCTACCCTAACCAACGGCCCTACAGCAGCCAAGTTCTTGTGCACTCCCCCGTAGTAGGCGACCGCAATCATTCGCGAAAAACGCCGGCAAGCGGAAGCAATCCACTTCCTACAGTTACGTTACCCATGACATACCGAGGAATGCATATAAAGTCACTGCGATATTGTGCTGACAGTTTCCAATTAGTAAGTTAGTTAAGTATGGTTTTATAGCGCAAAAGCAACTAAGGCTATGATGCGCCATGCACAAGATGAAAATATATAATTTGATGAAAATTTCTAATGTAGACTCATACCTTCAACTCGTACCGTTATTGGCTTGGACTCTTGTCTTACTTGTCTCGTCTATTGTAACGAAGGAACAATTGATTATATAAGAAACCCTTTTTCTTGCCACTCAATCAACTCCTGACGCAAATGTCCCTTCAACTTGCTTTCCGTGATTTTGCATACTCAATGACTATTCAAAATTCGTGATCAATTGGTGTTTTTTTTTTATTTGGCAGCAGATGCATGGGAATTTTTCCATACGCTCCTTAAGTTTATAGAAGCAAAAATCCAGTTATATTACTAGGGTGCTATATCACTAGTGATATTTTTACGCATATGTTTGTTAAAAATGTTTTCTTTAAGTTAAAAATGTTATAGTTTTTTAGCTTAAGATATTGTTCATTTATATTTTGTGTGGTTCACCCCCTCATGGGTAGGTGACCTGTTGAAAAAGTTCAACATTAGCCTAAACAACGAGGTGTTTGTCTTCAGCGTGAGAAAATGCTGCTGCCGCATTAAATCAGTTCAGAGTAACAGGAATCACTGAAGTATGCTATTTTTATTTGTGTGAATGTTTTAGCACAGCGGGTCAGCGGAGACATTTGTGCTCGTGAAAGTGAACTGAGAGTCAACCTCACAACCAAGTTAGAAGCCTTGATGGCCGGAAGTAATTTACCTTGTCAAGCCATACAACGGCAAATGCTCTGTGAGTGCGTCAAAAGCCAAGAACCGTTTGTTTGTGTTCTCTTTGACTGACTTCTCATTGTGCGTTGGTTGCGAAGAGAAAGCTTAGCACGGAACTCACAGAAAGCGACCAGAACTTTTCGCCGTCTTGATGCAAGTTTCATTGCCAAACTACTTTGAAGTGTTCCGCTGGCGTAATGCGTTTCTAATTAGGGTATGGGTGCATTACGTTGAAGCGGATGACTTCGTTTTCCTGCATTCTTTTCCGGCGATGGAAGCATTAGCTGGCCTCTATGTGGCACCATCTCCGCAAAGGCGGTGTTGTTAAGAACTGGCTAATACATGTCGTTCTTAGTTTGACTGGCACTCTTCAAAAGAAACCAGAATTTGGCTCAACATTGTGCAAGAGTTTGTCGCAATCCCAGTAACATTTCTTGATGAAAGCGTTCTGCTTTCTCAAGCACAGATGAATTAGCGTCTTACACGAATATAAGAAAAGCATCGCAATGATTCCTAAATTTATAATGCGGGGATTCAAGCCAAGTACATGGCAAAGTACTACTTACAATTCGCGATCCAACGATGCAATCCTGTTCTAAGCATTGAGGTCAGGTGAGCAACACCGGCGTGTCAATTGTGGTGTAGCTGCAGTCACGCGTAACAGCTTTCACCATATCATTCTCTAGAGCTCACTCTTGCTTGCCCTATTGGATATATTCTAATTTGCGCCATGATACCAACCTCCATGGCATAAACACCATGGAGAGCTTGACAGCTCCATTCCAAGAGCAACGTCAGAAACTATGGCGTTTTCTTAATTAGGCCAAACAAGAAGAGTTAACGACCCGGAACCATAACAGGTCCCAATACATTTATACGGCGTACCGACAATCTAAACAGGCAACCACTGTCTCAATGTGCAAGTAGTCTGGGCTCAGGCAGCTACGAGTAATACTTTGGGTCATTATTAAATAGCATTCTCCCTGTCATTTAACCTGGGCCTGGCGCTGAATAAAACATCGCCCACGCTGCTTTCGGTTGAGGCGTGATCGCCACGTTCCACCAATGATCTTTAAGTTAGCTTCAGGCTTGAAATCAAAACTCGCTCAACAGCTGAACACCATTATTTTCCATTTTAGCAGATTCAATGCGATGTGAGGTTAGTTTTTTATAAAAGCCCATTGGAGCGACAGTAACCGCCCAGTCATCGACCCTCTGCCACTCACGTGTAGCTTGTCAGGTGGCCTATCTCAAAAGGTAGTAAAAAGAGTAAATAATGGGGTTTTACGTCTCAAAACTACCGCCCGATTGACAAATGGTAGTTGTGAGGACGTCGTTAATACAGGAGGTTGTAAAATCCTATTCTCAATGTAGGCGCAAATATTAAGCCAACCTAATTGGTGCGGCACTTGCAATGATCATTTCTCTTTATAATAAACATAAGCCTTCCCAAAGCCATCACTGAGGATATTTGTGTTGTGTCAGCCTACCAATGTAGAATAAAAGCAGGCACTAAGTACAACACAAAGATTTCTGCTACCATACTTTTGCATATGCACGTGAAGATACGTAATTCCCTGCGAACACGTGAGAGACAAAATGATGGAAGCAAATTAAAAAGCGCAGACGCTCAGCATTGGAGCAGGAAGCTAAAGAAACGATGCTGTGATGAAAATAATATCGCGCACAGCTTTCTGTAAAAGCAAGTCTTTTCTTTGACTAGCCACGGCATTCTTAACGACGATAGGTTTTCATAAGTGAATTTTCCTCCAATTATGCAACTTCAAGGTGCTTTGATGCATTCATTCTCGTTTTCATGCCTAACAGTTATATTATCATAAAGAATATTTCTTGATACGAAAGGCACAGCACGAAACCAACTCGACCAATATCGTCCCAGCATTGAAGAATATTTGACGTAATGGAGAAGGATTTCAACTATGAATTTTCTCGTAATGTTATCTTTGCGATACTATAAAAAATTTCTGCATAATACACTTCGCATGGCATGCCTATATTTAAAGTAATTATTGAAGCTCATTCGCAAGTTTTTTTTGTGTCCCTCTTAAAGCAAATACCTTTTATCTTGTCCTAGCTCTTTAGCTCAAGTTACAAAAGATAGAAGAGAAAAAATTGTTCACCACATTCCTTGACCCAAATATTACACTGCCGCAAAAAAACGTTGAGGCTAAAATTTGGTTTGACCCACTTCAGTAAACTTCCTGCTGACATAGTCCTGTTCAGCGATACCGGGGTTGAATTCCAACAAATGATAGGAAGATCTTCGCAGAGAAAGTGTAAGAGTAGGGTTGAAGATTGATAAGCAGAAGACAACGATAATGTTCAATAGCCTGGCACGGCAACAAGAATTCATGATCCCCAGTCAGCCTCTAAAGTATGTGCAAGGTACGTTTATCTACGCCAAGTACTCACGGGGTACCCTCATCATGGAAAGGAAATTTACAGAAGAAAAATCCCCGCTTATCCACTTCTGTGACAATTGTTGATCAGCGAAGCTGTAGATATGCTATGCCTAATCTAGGACATCTTGTCAAACACCGATACCACGATATGAGCATATTACGCATAGTGCACTTCAAAGTGGTACATGACACAAAACACGTTCTAATGCGGTTTACAAAACTTTTATTTTATTTATTACCCTAAATGACTGCAATAGTTGATTTCCGGTCACTATGACGTACAATGATGTATTCCGTTCTTATTCGAGAAATGTTTTGCCCAATATAAAATCCATGCACAAACTGTGTACGGCAGTTGGTTCACTCGGATCATCGAACTAACCGAGTCCGAACTCTTCCATGAAGTGGGTAAGCCACTGCTTTGTTTCGGGTTTTGCGATGTTTCCGTTAAAGTCTCCGACAACGACCACCGGCGAGGGATTGGCGGCAACGTACGTTGATCAACGCCGAAGTGTGCACGCCTAGCTTGTCATCAATCTTATGGTTTGACGGCTTTCTTAATTTTTGCGGTTCGGATTATAACGAAAGCTGTGCTGTACACTTCACGCCTCTGCCTAACAGAGGTATGGGCCATTGCTCCTGGCCCTACATTGCCACCGCCATCAGCCCACCTGGGTTTTCTGTCGAGTTGACGGACGCGAGAAAATCCAGGGATAGTAACCATAGACAGCTGCGCTGTAATAAAAATTGGTTGGAGTGCATACAGGTGGTATTACTGAATCCTGAGTGGCAGCCTATAACTGTCGTTGAATAGTAAAGTCTGCAATCATTGAAATTTACTGGTGATAACATATGGGGCCGTAGCTTTGAGGTCAACAAAGAATCTCGAGAACAACTTAAGTACCACACAAAGAGGCACTCTAGACTGTGCGTGTCTAGAAAAATCTTAAGGAAAAATGTTAGGCCTAACTTTTAGAGACGGGAAGAGAGCGGTTTTTTTGTGGATCAGAGAGCAAACGGGGATAGCCGATATTCCAGTTGACATTAAGAGAAACAAATGGAGCTGGGCAGGCCATGTAAAGCACAGGGCATATAACCGGTGGATCATAAGAGTTGGAAAATGGGGGCCACGTGAAGGCAAACGCAGTCCAGGATGGCAAAAAACTAGGTGGGGTGAAGAAAATAGGAAATTCGCAAGCGCAAGTTGGAATCAGCTAGTGCAAGACAGGGGTAATTGGAGATCTCAGTGAGCTAGAGGCCTTCGCCCTGCAGTGCATATACAAATATGCTGCTGCTGAAGATGATGATGTAGAAAAAATGTAATCCCTTACGATTGTTCACATATCTTATGTGGCGAACTTGTACCTACGCGCAACGAAGTTGTTCGCTATCGCTTTGAAGCGCTCGGTGGCACCTCCATTGCTTCCTTCAAGCATTCATAAAAGGAAAAGCACTTCACCGAAATTTGCTCGCGGAAATTCTTTCTTTGCCCATTTGCTTACCGATTTGTCACACCTCGTGGGTCTTTAGGCGAGGGTCAGCGGGGACCTGACGTTTAATCGATTCTAATGAGCGTAATTCAGGTTGAGGATGAAGTATGATTTCCTAATTGCTTTATATTTTCTCTTTGAGAAACTGTTTTCAATACTGCTGCATTTTCAACATGAACACAAGGTGCGCCAGCTAATGGAAATAAAAATGAAGTGAAAAGAAAATGAGAGCATATTGCTGTATTATTTGCCACAGTGGCTTCTGGTGGCTTTACAACACGCTGGTGTGTAGGGTGCACATTAGAAAGAATGAACAGACCTTTCAAATGCATTCTGCAGTGAAGATATTATGTTATGACACGTTTACATTTTTTGTTTAGGAATGTTGACGAATGGCACAAATGACTAAAGTTACACTTAAGCAAATGAAGCTGATTTTGACAAGGCACAGTAGTATACCTTCAAAAGTAGCAAAGTTAGTACATAGTGTAATAATATTGCAATTTTCCTTGTTTAAACAATTATGCGCTACATATTTCTGGCATACTAAAGTCATCTTGTGTGTGCATTTAGTATGAAATCAAGAAGCCGTTGTAAATAATAATTTAACAAAGGAATGCGTCGTGTGTTTTGTTTTTCTAGCGGTTGTTTATACGTGCTATCATAAAACGTGTCTAGTAAAGCGGTTTAATAAGTAGAACAACGAATGGTGATGCCTACAACTGTGTTTGCTTCCGATCGGCAGGCAAAAATATTCAGGCCAGTGTAGTCGGTGGGTAGCCTTACATGTGTTGCCAGCAGCCCGACGCTTCTGCAGAACGGAGTGCATGAAACTTTCACTTGCGCTAAGTAGCTGCAATAGATCTGCGTGATAAGGAATACTTGTACGGTGGATGTTGAAGACCAGTGGTAATGTCCAAATTTTTCTCCATCTTACTGGTATTGCGCCAGCAGAAATCACAAGGGTGCTATTTTTGTTCAGTAACAAGGTGCGAGACGGCATTTTCGTTTATTTTTTGTACCAACAAGGTAAGGACCAATATCATCGCTAGATTTATTGAATATGATTTCTTGAACTACGAATAAACCAAAGCGCTCCTGAAAACACATCCAACAGCAACCAGAGCCTTGAATACGCGTTGAAAAGAGTACACTGGAAAAATTAGGCTGGAAAGTAGGGGGGAGGCGTCGCGCGTTTCTTTGAATAACGATTTCCACGTGCGCTGCAGACTACGAGCTCCCTCTCTATTGCAAACAGCAAACTTCTTGCTCCGACCGCCTTTTTCAAACTTCGATTCTTTGGCTTCATGCTGACAAGCGAATTCCTAATATTTTTCGTTGATTTCACGAACCACGAATGTACGCTGCTTCTTTTCAAAACATATTCCACTAAGGGGACCTTCTCTGTCGATTCGCTAGAATAATCGCGGAACGGCAGCTGTACGTAGCTGAAGAACATCGACAATAGGTGTCAGCACAATATCGCCGTAAAGAAGACGTGAGAGGACCCTCAAAGGTATGTGCATGGCACCTTGATGCAGCATGTGCAAGAAGCCTAGAGAACAGAATCACGACTGATATCTTGTGGGAAGATTACAGTGATTAGCCCGGCCTAGTTGGACGACGCCCGCAGCACAGTGCATCAGTGCTAAATGGCCCAATAAAAAAAATAACTCGAGGCTGAAGAACAGTTCCTAAAATTTCCGTGAAACGACAGCTAACAAATTGTTGCCATGAAGATATTGGTATGTTTCAGTGACAGTTATTCGGGCTTCATAGGTGGCAAAAATGGTGGACCCTGCTCAATCTTCGACCCGGATAACACGAGATGCCTGCAGGTGTTAGGACTTTCTTAAGGTGACAACGTAGCTTGTTTCATACCGAGATAGCGGCTCCAGTGTCAAGGAGTGCTCGGGCATATACACCGTCAAGGTCTACGTTGACTATGTTGCGTCTGGTCGTGACGTTGCGACTCTTTTGCGGAGACATTGATAGTAGAGCGTCATCTCTGGGAGCTGCGTCGTTTTTTTCCCGGAAGGGCACGCCCAGGTAAGATAGGTGGTGGCAAGCGACGAGACTGGGGCGACCGGGACCAAGACGTCTTTGCGATGAACGGGAATGTGACTGCGAAGCTATGATGAGCAAGGGCGCCATGCGGTCAAGCCGTCGGTGGTCTAACAATTCAGCTCCAGTAGTGACGGTAATTGGCGAGAACTGCTGTCTGAACGAGGATTACCACCCGCTGCGGCAGTACCAGGGGATGTGAGCAATGCACCGACGACCTAAGCATGTAGTCCGAATCCCGGCCGCGGCGGCCGCATTTCGATGAAGGCAAAATGCAAAAACGCCGGTGTGCTTGCGTTGTAGTGCACGTTAAAGAACCCCAGATAGTCAAAATTAATCCGGAGCCCTCCACTACGGCGCGCCTCATAATCAGAACTTGTTTTGGCACGTAAAATCCCAGAAAGAAGAAGTCCGCTCAACAGGCGTTCACCACGCTGGCTCATTACATCCAGCTTACCGCTCACCGTCTCACTAAAATAACCCTCTGCTGCATAAATTAAGCCCAACAATAAAAGAGGAATAAATTGGAACTGAAAACGTGAAGGCCATCATTTTAAGTTAGCAGTCGCTGCAACTGGCTTCAACTATCAATGTGAGCATTGATTTAAATGAAGAAAGTAATATATACACTCTAGAGAAAAAAACTAATCAACAAAAACATTTATTTGTGTTTTAGAAATAAGCTAAATAGCAATTCTTCTTGCGTAGCTTACTGATTACGGTCAGGCAAGAGAGTGCAATTGTCACTTTAAGCAGCATCAAATCATTCATTAGGACTACTCACCTGTTACCACACTAAAATAGAGATTGAGTTAATTTCTGCAGCTGCGATTCTTAAAACATTACACAAGAAGATATTCTGGGCTTTTTCTCTGGTGGAAGACAAAACCCCACCCTTGTCCTGAAATGAAAAAAAAAACTTCATTCTTATAACAATGCTGAAAAATTTGTCTGTAACATTGGTTGAAAAAAGCTCAAATTGTAAACAAACCTTGTTTCTTTGTTTATTTAACGTTTCGGGTGATTTCTTCGACATGCAGGCATGTAATTTATTAAACGTCATGTTGTTCATGTCAAGTCTTAATTAGAGTGATCAATTGACGCATAAACTAAAATGTATAGTGAAGTCGAAGGCCGCATTATGTGACGAAGTGGGTTTCCAGCCACCGCAGAGAGATTTTTAGAAAGTCTGATTGGCAACACTGCTGCCGTCGTTTCGCAGTTCCCATGACGAAGGCTTATACTGCGTAAGCTGACGATAGCAACCTCCCGAGCGGCATCTGTGGACATTGCGTAGGTTTCGGCATACATATAGGATCAGCACTCACAATATTCCATCGATTTCCTGCAAGAGCGCAAGGAAGAAGCTTTCAGGTGTCGATTATAATTCGAATGAACCTGCAGTGCAAGAAAATGTTGTAGCGATCCAATCATACATTCAGATGCTCTCCACCGCTAACATAGAATATAGGAAGAAATGAAATAGCTAACATCCATGCAATTTACACGCGTTTGCGTAAAATCACAGGAAAAGAGTTGCGTAAGGCCTCACAACGCTAGCATGCTGCATTTTGAGAGTTGGCGTGGGAATACGTGCTCGTGGAAGAGTCGCTCTGACGCTATCGCCTGATATTCATGTCGTCGTCACGCCTACTACTCGATCAAGTTACCTACGTTGTCTAATAGCTTGGGGCACTAGTATGTACTTGTGGTCGTTATCCCGTTGTAGACGTTATATCGTCGTCATTCCAGCTCTGTCATCCGACAGTCGTCATGTCGTCGTCATCACTCCTACGTCGTCAAGCAGTCCTCATGCATTTGTTGTCAGACCACCATCACGATGTCTTTGCGGCTTTTCTATCGTCGTCACTAACCTTCGTCATCCCACTCTGGTCCTGCCATCGCTGTCATTACGTCGTCGTCATGCGTTAGTTTCCATACCGTCGTCCTGAATACGTGTGGTCTTTCTGTCGTCGTCATTTGAACTTCGTCCTCCGACTCTCGTCAGGAGGTCGTCATCACGTCATCGCCATCAGACACTCGTCGTCGTACCACTGCCATCTTGCGAAGGGTCGGGATATCGTCGTGGTCATTCCGTCTTCGTCATTAAAGCTTCGTAATTTCACTCTTGCCATGCCATCCTCGTCGCACCTTCTTGGGCGGCACAGTGACATAAATTGTCTAATAGCTTGAGCCAAAAGGTCGTGGTCGTGCTGCCGTGGTAGGGTTTGCATTGCCGTCTTTCCAGCTTCGTCACGCTGGTCGTAAAGACCGCAACAGAGCAGGAGGTGTCGGTTCAAGCAGTGAGCCAGTAGTGGGAGTCTGGAGGCGTCCCAGACTCCTCAAGAATGTGAATGTAGATTCTTTCGACAGTGGTGTAGTAGGAACCAAGCCGGACGGTGACTGGAAAACACTCAATAGGGTGAGGTTCGCGACAGAGTCAACTGCGTGCGAGATAGAGAGCCACACGAAAAAGCCGTACTGGGCCGCCCCCTGAAGATAGCCGGTCACAAGCACGCTGACGCACTGCAGAAATCCAGTATGCAGGAATTGGGAGTGACGTAGCCCGCGTACCGAAATACGAGTACGTTGAAGGCCCTAGCAGTCATGTCATCTTCCTGCAGAGGGAGCATAATATTGCGGCTTTGCAGGCAACACTGTGAGACTCCTGGTTGCCGCCGACGCAGTGACTTGACCTCTACTGATAGCGCTTATGGGGCGACTCCTGTCTATTGTATTAACTCTGAAGACTTCTCGGGCTTACACCGCCATAAGAGTAGCAACCTTTCTTTGTTCCTGTCACTACTAACATGCTGGTAGCACGCTTGCCATTGCAATGCATGCAGTGCCGAGGTTATGTCTGGCAAATGTAGCAATTTTTCAATTGATTAGCTTTTTAATCTATAGTGCGTATGTAAAGCGTGCTCGGAAAATATTTAAAGCCGCACAGAGAGAGAGTGAGAGTCACAAGAAAGGGGAAAGGCACAAGCTACATACACGTGTCAAGAAGCTGAGGGTTGTAGATGGGGGAGCAGTGAGGAGCGTGCCAGCGGAATTCGAGTTTAATGCAAGTGCTCTTCACCTGTAACTGAGCCAGATTAATGCAAAGTGCTCTTCAACTGTAACTGAGAGCTAAATAATGCCTGGTAAATAGTACGGACAGCGCGAAGGACATAAACTGAGAGAGATGACACACTGTGCTGACTTCCAAGAATATTTCATTGCTGTATCATCTGTGTATATACAATGGGAACGTGCGGATAAAATGAAAGGCGGACAAATGGGGTGCTAAAGAGGTGCTTTCTGCGCATGCCTCCTATTTTATACGATATAAACACATGACGTGGAAAACAGCAATAAAATATTGTTGGTAGTCAGCTCAGTGTGTGTCACCTCTTTCAGTCCCTGTCCTTCGCGCTGTACGTCATTTTTACCATGAATGACCAACTAGCCCAAGGAATCACCCTTGTAAATAATGCCCACGAATCGAAAAGCATACACAGAAACTGGCGCCTCTAAAGTATGCATTTCCTATTCATTCAGTTGCGGTGTCGCGTAACCCACGCCTTCCATGAGAGAATGCAGTTTCGAGGCCCTTCCTCCGTTCGAACGTGCTGCCGATGCAACGTACCCTTACCTCTGTCAGTCGTCTAATTTCGTCGGATTCATAAGCTAAAGAACTGTGTAAAAGCAATGTTTCTCATCATGCGGATATGTGGAGTCAGCTTCCTTTGCAAGTGCGGTTAAACTGTGTAATCGAGTGGTGTTGTGGAAAGTTTAAGTTAACATGCACGTTGTTAGCCACAGAACAATATAGGTTTCCTCGATTTCACGTACCTGCAATGGGATGAAAAGATAATGGATGGGCGCTCTCGTGCCTAAACGTACTTTATGCTGCATTGTGATAGCGTGGCTTGTAATCACTAAACCAGATGGTCTAATGAACGGGCATTCCATTAGTGTTGCCATGCCAACATTACATAGGATTTCTGTGATTTAAAGAAGAGCTTTCATGAACAAGCTCTACGCCAAGCTGTCGCTCTAAACATGGTTGTTTCTTTTATAGATTGTTTGCAGTCGGCTTTGATAAGAGCCACTTGTGGTGGCGGAGGTCTTCGCGTGGTTATAGATGCACTTTTATTGCGATAGCAATTATATGGACACTTCAACCGGATTTCTGCCGTTGGCGTCGTCGTCGCCGTCGCCGTCGCCGTCAGGTTCCCTATAGATAAAATCTATAGTTTCCGTTAAAGCGATATACCGCACGTACCTTCGCCCGCGGCGGCGTATGCTTGCTGCCAGCGTTTTGACAGTCGTTGTCTGCAGTCATTCAGTGTGATCTATTCGTGTTTGTTTGTGCGCGCTCACACCACGCTGGTTCATTCAGTTAATAATAGTCGGGCCACATTTTCCAACGCACGCTACACATGCAATGCTGCCCGGATCGGCAGTGCAGCGCTACAGGTGTGTCCCTTCGCACGCGCTGCCCACGGGAAGCGCTTCTCATCAACACCACCGTTTCACAAGCGCCTTCTCGTGGTCATCGAGTCTCTCTTCATGTCGGTCTACTTACGGCGCAGCACACCTGCTTACTTAATCAGCTCATGTTTACTACAATTCACATTGCTACCAAAGCCGCTCACGTTACTTCGTATGACATTGCTGTGTTGCTATCGCATTCATTGCTTCGCCCTTAGGGCGAAACTGTGACATTTTTCACACTTCCCATACTAAAACGTTCGCCTGTAACATTTGCCTGAGAAAGCAACATGGCTGTCGGATTTTCATCAGCTGCAATGTATTTGAGGATTTTACTCCCCGTCGGCAGAAATATAGAACGTGCAACTTCACTTAAAAGAACCTTTCAGGGAATATGAATAATGAGTGATTCAATTTGAACATTCCTCGTGTGCTTTGTGTATACGCTAAACGTTTGT
>NC_051160.1:48578415-48617767 GCF_013339745.2 Dermacentor silvarum
GCGCCTGCAAATTTCCTAACTTCATCATCCCATCTGGTTTTCTGCCGACCTCGACTGCGCTTCCCTTCTCTTGGTATCCATTCTGTAACCCTAATGGTCCACGGGTTATCCATCCTACGCATTACATGGCCTGCCCAGCTCCATTTCTTCTGCTTAATGTCAACTAGAATATCGGCTATCCCCGTTTTTTCTCTGATCCACACCGCTCTCTACCTGTCTCATAATGTTAATCCTAAGATTTTTCGTTCCATCGCTCTTTGTGCGGTCCTTTACTTGTTCTCGAGCTTCTTTGTTAACCTCCAAGTTTCTGCCCGATATGTTAGCACCGGTAGAATGCAATGATCGATAAGATCATACTGCGATGAAAACTTGTTTTGTTAGATGCCAATAAACTCATGTTCCCCGGCAGCTCCGAGTAGCCCGCGTCAGAGTGATCGGTGGGCAGACATTGTGTATGCCTTTCGGAACGAGGCATTCTTCGGCTATTCCGAAAAAAAAAATCTGTTTTCGTAGGCATATTCTTGCGCGCTTAATGCGTACGCGTCTCTTCGACGTGGTGAGTTTTCGCGGTTTTTGAAGTCACGTGACAGACAGGGAACAGGGACGTTACACGAAACATTTTGACCAATCGTGGAAGGCTGATCGTGAGAATAGCGAGGAATTGGAAAGAAACGTTTCAATGCGTTAGCATTTTCAGGCTACGTCACGCACTTTCCGGTGGCAGTGTATGTATGCATGTATGTATATATGTGTGTGTGTATGTATGTATGTATGTATGTATGTATGTATGCATGCATGTATGTATGTATGTATGTATGTATATATGTATGTATGCATGTATGTATGTATGTATGTATCAATGCTTTTCTTGTGTCTAATCGTTTTCTTGCCTACGTTTGTCACTGGATAGTCTTTGGTCGAATGGGCAGCCAATCAGGCTCCTCTGCAAACACCACGTTCAAAACTCTCTGTTGGATATGTTTTCTTTTTCTTCACTGACCTCTTTTAGCTGGCCTTAATGTGCACATGTCAAGAGCGCTCGCAGTAAGGGGATAGCGGTTAGAAATGGACAACCGAGTGGCGTGAAGAGGATAAATGTTTTTGTTTTAGGCTGCGCCACAATTGCGCGCTCACTGATATTGAAATACGCAAAATTTCGGCCCAACACTTCACGCAGACTCGAAAACTCAAAATTTGAACTAAGTCGACGATCATGCTTAAAACGGCCTTCAAAGCAAATATTCGTCACACATAGCTGTAATTACTCGGATAGGGCATGCGGGCCACTCGTTTTCCGTTCGCTTCCATTTGATGCATAAGGTACGAATCGTTTCCCAAAATAACATACCGAGAAGAGCTTTATTGGCGGTGTTCTTCAAGGACGCCACGAGTTCAAGGAACGGCGAGGCATTGAGGGGCAACGTCTCCAAAGGAACCCGCGGGCCGAGCGTTGGCGATGCCGCTGGACCGGAGGCGTGTCTTCTTCACATTACAAAGGCTAGAGAATGGTTTATTTTGCATCGGAGCATATATAATATACAAAAGAAACAACTTCTAGAGCAGAGGACAGTAATTATCTTGACAGATATTCTCTTTGATTGCGCCTGAGAAGGCCACGTTGGTGTGCATAATGAGAGTGCGTCTCCCAATGGGTTCAAAAGCCGGAGAAATCTGTGATAATTTTTTCAAGCGTTAGGTACCATCTGTAACATCCCGCTCCATTATACTTTGTACAGTCTATTCTGCCGTTTTCTTTTGGCGCAATATATTGTCAGCCCTGTGGTAGTGTGTCGTGCGCGTGCTTAGTGGGCGTGTGAACAACACTGCCACGCGGCTTACTAAGCCACTCTGCTTCTTCGTCCTGGTTACGGCATGGGTTCACTTCCGCGCCGTATATCGCTATCTTCATCCACCAGTGATACCAGCAAGTTGCCCGGTCAAAAAATAAATTATCGGGTTTTACGTGCCAAAACCACGATCTGATTATGAGGCACGCCGTAGTGGGGGACTCCGGAAATTTGGACCACCTGGGGTCTTTAACGTGCACCTAAATCTAAGTACGCGGACGTTTTCGCATTTCGCCCCCATCGAAATGCGGCCGCCGTGGCCGGGATTTGATCCCGCGACCTCGTGCTCAGCAGTCCAACACTATAGCCACTGAGCAACCATGGCGGGTTATGTTGCCCGGTCACTCCAACTACACAAGTGGATCCGCTTGGCCGCGCAACAAATACATTTTTACGGTGATCCCTCTACCATACCAAGGATTCGGATCGACAACACCATCATCTCCTGCTGCCTAAAGGAACAGCTGGTGGAAACCCGGCGCCATTAGTGGACATGTGAACAGTACTTGGATGCGGCTAACTAATCCGTTCTGCTTCTTTGTTCAGGTTACACTAAGATATATATACACATCTATATACACTGAGAAATTGAATACTGTTTGTCTGTTGGTATTCCCACGCCCGTCAGTTTTGTATTGTGTGTTCCATGAGTGCTTTGACATTCCTACCCAACTACTTATGCTGTTCGGGGATGTTGAGCTCAACCCTGGGCCTAGCACGAGAATCCAAGCCCAAGTAGCAGGCCCTTGTCTTGATTCCAAGTCTAAGCTATTTGACGATATCTTCGTGATGTTACAAACTGTAAGCATACGAACAAAAAAAATTGAAAAGGACCAGATGGATCTATCAAGTATCTTGATGACCTTAAAGAAACACAGGCGAATTTCCAAGAGTATCTAACAGATATCTACGAAAGCTTAACGGAGGTTTGAACGCAAAACGGACGCTCTAGAGGAATTCTAGGTGCTACAGCGCCTTCGCCAGTCAATTGAACAAATTAAGAGTGAAAATGTTCGACTGCGCTCTAATCAAGCGGAGCTTGAGGACATGCAGCGGCGGACAACCTTCTATTGTACGACCTATCCGACACTCAAACAATGTCCTAGACTCAGCGGAAAAGCTAGTCAATGCGCTTTGATCCTACTTGAAAATGTCACCCTCTGAAATACTGATCGAGAGAGCACACAGGCTCGGCGGGTATGCTTCGAATAAGTGCAGGCCAATTATTGACAAATGCTCTTCTTTCAAGGGCAAACAGCAAATACTCCTCACTAACTCTAAGTTGAGACAAGCATCCCTTCAACAAGCTGTACATAAATAAGAAGTGCTACACCTACCATCCCTATAATGATTGCATGCGTGAATTTTCCAGCGCCTTTGCGTCATTGGTCGAATCATCTGATTCCGTGCACGAACTGTCTAATGCCTCCACGCCACCCGCCACTGAATAGCGCTGCGCGTGGGGCAGTGGTTCAAATTTAGTGGTCATTAACCAACTTATTCTAAGCGTATTTCCAAAACGTGACGATCTTTGCTCTGCTATCGATGCTTCTGACGCCGACATGATCTGTCTTCTGAAACCTGGTTATCTACGAAGATTCTTATCAGATAATTGTTCGAGTGAAAAAAAAACACAAAAAAAACACAGCAACATTTATCGGTGTGACAGGGGTGCTCTGTGTGTTGAAGGCGCGCTTATCGTAGTCACTGATGCCATGTTTCGTCTTTTCATATCCATCTTACTAACACTTTAGAACTTGTTTTGGTTGAAATACAAACTTGCTGTAAGAAATTGATATTGGGAGCTGGTTATCATCGGCCATCCTGTACCTCAACTTTTGCAGATGGTTATATGATTACAGTGCGGTGTCCGAATAGTCCATTCCTTCTACTAGGGGACTTGAATTTCACTAATATAGTATAGTCTAATGTGCATTCCTATTGTCATCCTTTTTCCAGTAAAGGAGACAGATTCTTGAATTTATACAATGATTTATACTTGTCCCAGCTTGTAATGGAGGCACTCGAATTAATCCTACTACTTCTAACATCCTGGATTTTGTACTCACCACTACGCCTGATCTTTTGCATCCCATATTGGACCCAATAGGGCTGCTGATCACTTACTGCTTCATTTTATTTGACCTGCACCGTGCCTCGCAAGAGAAACCACAACACATATATCCCCGACTATAAACACGCTGATTTTGATGATATTAACGATGAGCTCTCCACCTTTTTACATGATTACTTGCCGAAGTGTCATGATCGCTCCGTGAATGCTAACTGAAATTTATTCGAAGAAACGATTCATCGCTTTGTGTTATAGGCACATATTACTGCTTTCATGTTATTTCTATCGTTTTATTTATGAGCACTTTAACCCTCTTTCTGCTTTGTATGCTCATTTGGGTTTCTGCCTACTTGTCCTGTGCACTATTTGTGGTTAGTTTACTTTATTTCATTGATGTATGCCTCTCTTTTTTCATTCCGTGACTCTCACTTATCTTTAATTTAAATTTATCGCCTTTTTGTTTTCCACTTTTTTTGAATGTAACAAACTCCCCTGTGTAATGCCCTTGGGCCCTGATGTTAATAAAATAAATAAATAAATAAATAAATAAATAAATAAATAAATAAATAAATAAATAAATAAATAGTGCTAAATGTCGTCAAGTCCAAGTGCATTTGCACTGAGGGGCTGCATCTGTCCCTGAAAGTAAAAGATTGCCCACGCATGCAGCCAGAAAGGAGAGAACTTTCGGAATGCGTCTCCACTGACAAAGAAATGACTACGTTGAAGCTCACTGCAGCCTTTACTACTGCTCCCTGCCAACAATGTGACACATCGCTCTAGTGGATAAGGATTGATCAGGCTCGGACTCCGAGGCAGTCCCTCCCATGTTCTTTCTACTGGCATTTTTGTCACGAGGAGCTCACGGCTGCCTGATAATGCCACACAGCTACTGCCATACTTTTTAATGAAAAGGTTGAAAACATTAATTTTCTCTGTAAACTTCGAAAACGTTGGTAAAGTGTAAATTTCTAGATATGCAAAATTGTTTTTGCAAAAGCTCTGCTCGCAAATGCGACGAGGACAGAGGCATGTCTCTTGAGTTTTAAACGAAATATTATAACCCTTACATTGCTTCAGCTGGCATGTGATGACGTACTGCTTGAATGTCAAATGTCGCAAAATCATTAAATGAATTCTGTAGACAAATGCATTTGATTAAATTTCCCCAACCTATGTTACATTTTTCATCGCGACATTTGGAGTGCAAGAAATGCCTGCTGAAAAATTACCCCTTTCGCATGCACGGAAGGAATTTCTTGAAGAGACAGTTTTCAATGCAGGTTTGAGAATGAGACAAAGTTTGGTGTAAGCCGAGATGCAGTTGAGCTGACAATTACGTATGCATGCTAATGCACGCTCCTATATGAAAGAGCTGTTAGTATGCTAAAAGTGAACCATCTCATTGATTAATTTTTGTTGTCACCTTGCCACCAGGTAAAGGATGTCTGCTAGCCAACTTGGTGCTCAATTCTTTTTTCTGTTGACAGGCTACAAGCCTTTCCAGTCTCTTTGCCATGCATTGGGTAGTGCATTTAACTTTACTAGAGGTAGAATCGCCTCCCAATGTATTTTATCCTAATATTATCAACATAATAGCAATTATATTAACTAATGTTAATAATCAACGTCCTAATTATCAACAATAAGACTGTTATCATTATCATTGAAAATCATCATCATTATCCTAATTGCCATCAATAATATAGTCCTAACATCAACAATGACTATATTATGTTGTATGAACTCCGGGGATTGCTCATGAAAGGGTTAGAAAAAGAAGTCAGAAAGCATATGCCCGATATGGAAAAGTGGCGGTGACTTGCCAAAGAAGGTGTGTTGAAAAAGATTCGCATTTATGCTTCTTTTCTTATCATTTACTATTACTTGGCATCTTATTTACGAACGAAATCTAACCACGGTAAATTTCGTACAGTTACCACTTTGGATAGAGCACAGTGAATTGAAGAATCGAGCACTCTGAATTCTACCAAAGCTATGGCCCGTTTAGACAGCATAAAAATTGTTTATGGCGTAGACTTACATTATTAAAATGGCAGTTGCCATGCAGCAACCTATTAGATAACCGTAAGCTGCATGCCACGAGGATGTCAGTGGAAAATGCAAGCAAGGACTGGCGTAGAGTCTAAAGTGAATAATCCTGAGAATCATCTAGCCCAGTGCATAGCATTGTAGTTAGTCAGCAATAGTAAAGGATGCGGCTGGCTTTAAGTTCGTCCTTTAGTTAGATGACGAAAGCGTTACAAACGCGCTTCCTTTGACGTTTATCAAAGAGTGACATTTTGTTTTTGCACTGATACGCAAACGCGACGAGACACGACACATTTAAAAACAGGAGTCACCAATACCAAATTCGCGTAGTTTGCCCAGAAAAAAGACGGCAATACCCACTGTAAAATGTTGCCTAGAAGGTGAACTTTACACATGAAAATCACCGCTTGATACAAGTATTCATGCGATGTATTGACCACTCAGAGAACTTCTTTGAAACAAAAGTGGCGCTGAGAAAGCCGCCAGAGACGCTATAAAATGACAAAAGCGGCCTTACCTGCTTCTACTTCACCAGCTCTTTTCTGTATGTTCTACATAGGCTATAGTTCAATGCAATGAAAAACACCCCCAGCCTTTGTGAGTTCTACGAGAAAACATTATGTACCATCAGCATAAAATTAAACATGTAAAGTAAGTAAAGGGTAACGGTAATTCACGCTGCAGATGGTTTCTAAGTGTGAAATAGGCGAAACACCACGTTTTGACGTCTCACTTATGCCTCGGTTACAAACAATCAGCGATTCAGACTCAAGAACGCATTGCAATAGTTTAGGAATATACACATTTGATTATAAGCTTATTTTATATTTCAGCCCACCTATCGTGATGCATTCGTGCCACGTTACCAGCCTACATAGCGAAGGAACGATAATAAAAACAGACGTTTTATTAAAGACAAGCATCTTACAGGGGTCTTCAATATAGGCTAAGATATAAGTATTCTTTTGGCTGTGGCCAATATCAACTCGTTTGTTAAACGTGTTGCTGCAATTTGTATATATATGCGTCTACCATGGCCGCCGACCTTGTCTTTTTCGCGTCAACGTTGGTTGACACTCCTTTGTTTTTTATTCTATCCATCGGTGAGATTTAGCTCGCATAAGTATGACTCAATTGCCAATAATTCATTGTGCCAGTCTTTCGCCTTAGAACGGTGCTTTGCTGGCGGACAGGATGGCAGAAAACTAGGTGGGGTGATGAAATTAGGAAATTTGCAGGTAGAAATTGAAAATAGCTAGCGCAAGACAAGGGTAACTGCAGTGGACATAAAAATAGGCTGATGATGATGATGATGATGGGCCTTGCTTCCTTAAAGATCTCGCTGTTTATAACTAACAGGGAAATCCCCTTTTGAGTTCCTGAACAAGAAAATGGAAGGTACACATTCAGAATAGCTTAAGGGTTAAAAGAGACACCTTAGTGGATTTCCTCACTATAAATGCAAACACCATACCTCATATAAGACAGGCCTAAAGCGTGGAACACGAGGGCTTTTTTTTTTTCTTCATTCTTCTGTAGCAATTGGCGACAGGGAATTAGGCCCACAACCTCGTACTTATCAAAAACGTTATTGCTAGTAGCTAGCCTCAATTGGTTTGTAGTTTTTCGGTTGCTTTTATTGGCCATCCGTTAATAGCAAGAATGATGTGCTTGTATCTTCCACCAACTTTTTTTAAACTTGAAAAGCAAAATCTGTTTTCTCATGGTGCTCCCGAATATGTCGGAATGATTCTTCCTTTGTATATTGTTTGCATTTGGGATTTATATGTGTAAATCGTAACATGTCTTCCCATGGTGATTGGTACGATTTTTAACCCGTGGCATAACAATGCGTTGTTCTATCGCATTAGACTTCCAAATTTCGCTATGGCCGTCGGTCAGTGCAGGGCCGTGGTATATTTGAGGACGTAATGCCATCATGAAAGACATATTTTCCAAGACTTATAATAGTACATTGTTGCAGTCAATTATTTTGCATGCTGTTTTGTGTACATCAAAGTTTCAGTTCGCGCGTCAAAGATTACAACTGTTATTTTAGCAAACTCTCTTTTGCATACAATATATGGATGTAGCTTCACTTTCCTCTTAACGCTATTTCGAAACCTATGGATCATACGCAAAGATGCGTCAATATGTACGCCTTAGGGAACACATGGGTTCGTTGGGGGGACAGCCGTCTTCGAATCTTGCCTTGCGCTGAAAGAACCTCCAGAGCCTTCAGAAACCAAACTACTATTGAAGTACGGGGATAAATCGGTCCGAGAGATAGTGGAAGGTTCATTGATAATGCAGGGGACAAACGTGTTGCCTGTCCATCTGTTTTACTCTATCAGTCGGAGATAGATCAGGTCACTAACTTTCTTCAGGGATTTGTTGATATGGTAATTTCCCACCAAGTGTGCCTTTACAGCGTCATTTTCGGTTCTTGTCGCCTGCATCATCACTTATTTATATGTTTACTTTCAATAAAATTGGCTGTTGATAAGCAGCGCTTGTTCGTGTATCTTTTCTGTGTCGTTCGTGTCATTTCGCGCTGTCAGCAGTTTTCAGTATGAACTACCAACGTGCCCAACTGCCGTCCTTTGAGGCATAATACTCTGAACAGCCTTAGGGGTACTTCACAAACTAACGCTATCGCATGTACACAGTGCTTTCATAAGTTAGTCAATTCCTCCTACCGCAAATAGAAGCTTAAGGCGGGCTTGCAATGACCATCTGTTCGCTTTATTAGGGTGTTGGCAATATCTTTTTTGGCTGTGAAATGCACCCCCTACTTATAGCATAGAATTACAATACCGTACGTTTCACAGCCACATCTACACTGTTCTACCACTGCGCGACCATGGTTTTTATTGTGTTGCCTTCGTGTGCTGCCTTCTTACCATCGGCATTGTAACCATACTCGGGTGTTTTACAGCGTAAGCTGTGATGGGATCATTCAAATAGCCGTTTCGGTTCGCGATGATGCCGCCGCCGACGATGTACGCCACCGTAACCGCTATCACCGGAAAGGCGAAAAAAGTACCCGATTCCCACTGGGATCAAACCCGCGCTCGCTGCGTGGGAGCCAGATACTCTACCACTGAGCCACGCAAGCGCTTGCTATGGGGCCGCGGAAAAATGCTTTATAAGGCAAACGTGCAGGGCAGGCGACCCGAGCCTCCGCCAGCATGGTGGCGCCATCTAAGTAAGGCGCCTACAAACGCAGCGTGCGCAGGCGCAGATGACGAGATGCGATTCAGACCAGGCGCGCAATAAAAAAAAGGCGATCCCCAACGATCGCCAGTATGGTGGCGCCATCTAGTTAAGGTGCCTGCAAACGCAGCGTGCCTGACATGTAAGTTGCAGTTGTAAGGCTTGATCGGGCTCAGCAGACTGGTACAGAGAGCATTACAAGCCGCAGATCGCCGTCGACGCCGGGCGGACAGTTCAGATCGTTCTCGTCAAAACGAGGTGAACAGACTGCGGTGGTGCCCAAATTGGAGCTACTCTTGAGCCGCTCCACCAGCTTACGCTCTGACTTTGCTGCGTTTGCCGCGCAGGCCTGTTACTTTTTTTCTGCCTTGTTCTCAACATGCTATGTACCTGGGGTAGTGCGCGTCATATCGCTGTGTTTATCGCGCTGTTTCAATTGTCCCCCTTCCCCTTGTTTTCCGAGCACTAACCTGTCACCATTGCCTTTTTGATATTGTCATTCTGCCGCTGAGTTTATTATACATCTTTATGCATAAGCATTGTCATGAAAATTTATTTACAAAGACCGCTTAAGAAAGAAAAGACGAAATACGGGGAATATATGTGGATAGATAAGATCAACAGCTTTAAAAATTAGAACCGCTCCCCTACCGGGAACACCGGTGTACGCAAAGCTTGTCCAACCCCGCGGGGGGGGGAGGATTGGTTGGTTTTTTGAGTGATTGAGACATATTAAACAGTCGTTGTCGCTTCGACATCAGCTTGCCGAAGCTCTAGATTCGCCCGGCGTAGTCGCTGTGCTTCAGCGATCGCAGCCCTAACGTGATGATCGGCCCGTCGGTGTCGTTTCGACTTGCGCTTGCCGAAGCTCTGGATTCACCGGCGCGCACAATCACGTTCATGGGTCCGCTCCCGTTGCCGTTCCTTGAACGCAGCCTGCTCTCCGGCAGAACGAATTAACGTGGTCTCCCCAACTGACTGCAGGGCCTCAACTGGCGGGAAACGGCGGGCACGAGGAGAGCATAGCGAACACATGATCACACCCTTTCACTCCTCCGTAGAGAGGGGACTGCACTGATAGGATGGGAGTATGGCGTGATCGCGCACGCCAGCTAGCCGAGCGTGCACTGAAGAGCATGCACGTGTTACGGGCGCGCGCCTTGCGCGGCGTCTACTTCTTCGTGCATATAAAACCCCACATTTAAGGCAGCGTATGATGAACCGATAGTGGCTGAATCGGTTAGCGTGGTGAGCTCGCAACCCGATCACCAACAACACCGACGCCGACACGAGTGAGGCAATACAAGCTTCGCTCGAAAAAATTGACTCGCCATCCTAGCCCTGCAAAAGTGGACGTCCAGCGAAGCTGTTGAAAACTACAACTACAACTGCTGAGGGGAGTATGATACGCTTTATTGATTTAGAGTAGTGGGATTTATGGTAATTTTGACAGCATGTCGCCGCTGGTCGTATTGCTGTTTCTTTGTCCCTTTTCAACGCCTCGTATTCACGCTCCTCCTCTGCCGTCCTAACTATCCATTGCATACCAATAACGGTGCTACAACAACAATGAAATCAGTTGCTAGGCTGCTTCTTTTAAATAAGAAAGGCTTTTGACGTCGCTCCCCACGTCGCAAGCTGCCGTTGCCGCCGCAACTTGCGCAACAATAATGTTCACCGGGAAACATATGCGGGAACGCTACGTGCTTCGCATTGCTATCAGTTGTGGCTCATCATCAATTATGGGGTTTTGATGCACGTTTTGTGCTTGTCCTTTATTTAAACGAATGCTGTTCTGCATTTTGTATGCGTGATTCGAAAGAATGTGTGCACGTTTCGCTTCACATTGCTGAGTGCTCGAAGCCTTCTTCACCGCCGCTGCGGGTGGGGCCGGTATTTCACTACTGCCAGGATCAGCCCACATGTGTGCCCACGGACGACGCCACGAAAAATGTCGACCAACGAAAGCGTAACAGCTTTGCTGTAAAACACTTTTCGATGAGTGTTCTTCGTGCACACGTGAAACCTATGTAGCGTACGTCAATAAGAACACAGACTCCTCCAAACCAGATGTAGGATATCTGCATAATAATGTCATCAATGTACTCCATGAATGACAGTTCAGAGAGTCGGCATGAATTCATGATGGCTGCGCAGTGGATGCGTATGTGAAGGTGTGCATGCAGGTACTCAAGCAGACCAGTTATAATAATAATTCCCGAACTGCTTACTCAGGGGCCGAAAAAGTGTCACAGAAGAGTTAACCATAAAGAACTCTGGCACGGTGATAGCACTCAGTGCAGTTTAGTAGTTGTGTAGAACGGCAGCGCTTCCGTCAGGCCCCCAAGTGACGTGCGTCGTCAGATATTATAGATGAGGTCGAGGAGCTGATCAAAATTCCAGAACACGCTGCAACAACAGTCAACTCTGCTAAGAGGCGGTATTTGGTAAATATGAAAGTATCATAACTACGCAGGCCCAGCGCATCGTGTCATCGTTCGCAGATATTTGTACCTCGCCTTCATTACAGCCGACGAGAGCTGTGCTGCTGACGTTGCGGACGTGCCACCCCAGCCGACGCCCGAAATACTTGTGAAAGCAGCAGCTGGTCAGTTTGCAGTACCAACAGCAACAAATCCAGGTGAACAAAGTCTTCTAAAAACTTTAGCAAGAAATTAATGAAGCATTATTGACCATGCGGATACAGTCTAACGAAACACATTGACGATTGTAGATAAAAAACAGCTGACACGCACAGCTCTAGCGGAAACAGCATCTGAACACTTGCACGGTGACGACAGAAACAGAGGCACGTAAACTACCAATAAACAAAAAGACAGGAGACTTCTCCGATCCCGCAGAATCACAATCCCATTTCCTGAGAAAGTGTCTTTCTTTAACAACTGTAGTAAAGATTCCAGTTGTCGGTAAATTAACAACTTATTTCAAAACATTGCCCGCAAATGATATGACTCACGCGTTTAAATTTAGCCTGCATACAACATTTTAAAGGCAATTTTAATCTAGATATATTTTACTTCGGCCGAACACTCGCCACAATGTTACCATCATTTTGACAAAACATGAACTTGGTGGCATTTTAGTTTCTCCAGGGCAGTTGTTTAATAATTGAGCGATTTCTAAAACACCCTTAAACTGCCCCTAAGTGCTTGCATGCGCAAGGTATTGTAAGGCCGCAGCTACCCAGATTACTTTGAACTTTGCCTAAATTCCCCTAGAAACTATCGCCTCATTTTCTTGACAAGTATGTGTTGCAAAATGCTTGAGAATATCAAAGCATCTCACATTGACGCTCCTCTGGAGTTCAACTGTTTCTTTTTTTACGGTCGACATGGACTCCCAAAGCATTTTCTTGCGAGACTCAACTCTGTAAATTTACTACTGGCCTGCATTATAACATGAACAGTAACATATCGACTGATATCATCCGTGAATTCGCCATTTGTTTACGTCACTGGCACATGATAATACAACTATCAGTGCTATGAGTACATTTGCGTATATATAGGTTAACATAGCTCCGTCATTTTCTAACCAATCGACAGCAATTTACTACAGTTACCATTTGTTCTTGATTACCTTGTAATGTTTCTTCTGGGGTACGGCAATGCAGCGTTCTAGGCCTCGTACTTTCTTTCATCTACATAAATGACTTTCCTGACCATATATCATATTGTATGCGCATGTTTGCTGATGATTGTATTACCATCCAACGTACAACATTACTGACCTCCTCGCCCTTCAACAGCACCTTGAACGAATTGGTGAGGGACGTAAAACTGGGTTAATGGCTTGAAACGTTTGCAAGTGCATATACTAATCTTTAGCCGTAAAAATAATAACTCTAGCGGCCAATATGAAATTAGTACCAGCAGCTTGAAACGTACTACACACTACAAGTACTGAGGCACAAACCTAACCCCGAATCTTCTTCGTCCTCACATATCACTTCGATCTGTGCTTACGAATCAGGGTCATTAGGTTATCTACGCCATAATTCTTATTCAAATGTCGATGCACTGGCTTGTATCGTCTTGACCGCTTCGCAACATGAGTCCGCCTCCTAAATTTAGTCACCCTATCACCAATATCTTATCAACACTTTCGAAGCCATTCAGAACAGAACGAGTTGGTTCGTTGTGCATAATTACAGATACATATCCAGCATAACACAAATTAAACAAGGTCATTCCCTTAAACCTTTAACTACTCGTTGTCGGATTGCTCTTTCCTCACTATTCCACAAAATAATTCACACCAGTATGACATCCTCTGTACACCTCAATCTCGCTTATCGAAGTTCACGCAAACTGCACAACAACTTTCGCTTAGCGCGCCTGTATGGTGGTCCTGGGGTATTTACCTTATCGACTCTTCCACAAGCTATACGTATAAGGAATTGCCCTCAGGATGGATTTGTATGAGAGCGGGATCACACAAGGTTTCGTGGTAATCCTGAAAAAATGTGTATGCTCTCCAACTGACGTTTTGCATTTGCCGCATTCACCCTTTCCCTTCCCTACAGTACTGTTTCCGATACGTTCGTCTTTTTTTTTACTAGAAGGGGCTCTTTTATCAGAATGTCAGAACTAATTTGTCACCGTAGCACTGGTTCTACGATAGGTCCAGCGCTTAACTTCAACTGAATTCAAGCAATAGGTCGAGCGCTGAACTTCATGCAATAGCACTTTGCAACGAACTTAACCTTTCGAAGTTAGTCAAGGCAATAAGTGAATGTAAACGTGTTTCACTTAGATTGTTTTTTGCAGCAAAATCGCACAAGGAAGGAATTCTAAGCGAGATAGGTTCCTGGCAGCAGTTATTTAGCGAGTTCATTTTAAATTATTTGAAGTCATCGCAGGCGGATGGTCCTTTCATGACTAAAAGTCCGAGAGGTGCAATTCAATTCCTTAAAGGAAACTTCTCTATCGCATACGCTTTTTCTGTAGTCGTAGTTGATTTGTTTTACTCAGGGCCTCTACAGGAAATGGCTGCCTCCATTTGCGATTGCATTGACCCTAACGGCGCAGTAGATTTTCAGGATCTAGTAGGCATGTCTAGTGTCAATTTTATGGCTTTGTTAGAATATTATTGAAAGGCTACTTTTATTTCTTCTAACGACGACTTGCATGTTCAACGGCAAGGAAAATGCATTGGTTCCTGCGTCGCTCCTGTGGTCTGTGACATTTTCTTGGCATCAATTGACCGCGAACTGCACGGTTCCTTTGACGATATGTTCTACCTTGAAGCCTTTAGATACGTTGATGGTTTAAATTTTTTTTTGTAAAGTAACCATGATTTTGTGGTTGACCAGTGCATTAACGAGGTCATTAACGATGTCTTTTACATGGAGCCTACAATCGCCTAAATACCCCTTCAGCAATGGCTCCTACCCCTGTAAACGCTGCTCACCATTACGACGACAGAAGAGAAGTAAAATTCTACGCTGTATGGATGAGCGGCAACGGAGCCAGTGTGGAAGAAGACGACGACGACGAACGCGTGAGCAGTGCGCGTACGTAGCAGGTCAACAACAACTACTACTACGTAGCAGCGGCGCCCCTCGGCACTAGCGCGTTATCGCGGTTGCGCCGAGGGGCGCCAGCTGTGGAAGATGATGATGGTGCTCGAGCAATTGCTGATGATGATAGGTAATCATCATAATGATGACAATTAAGAAAGACCCGGCAAGTAATTGGCCCTTTCCTGAACTAACTTTATGCTCCTATATCACATCTATCCTATACAACTCTTAAATGAACCATTACCTCTTTTTAGAGGGGTTTTTATGTTCTCACGGTGTCGGAGACACTTCCGCTTCCGGATGCCTGAGGCTGGCTCCCGATATGCTTCTTCGGGAACATGGCGCTAGTGTCATATACAAAAACCGGACAGCTCACCATCTTCCATCGCAGCGGTGTCGCCAGCCACGCGGGAGAAAGTAAAAGAACAAGAAAGGTCGCCTTCTCGCATAGCTTTCGCCGCAGCGTTTCCCGGTAAAGATTATGGTTGCAGAAGCTAGAGTTGCCTCGGAGCGGCAACTGTGGGTCCGGTCTATATATTATAGCGCGGCACGTCGCAGCTCTGCCAGCCAGTGAGGTTATAGCTGCGATGCTTGAATATATCGCAAAATGGAAACACTCATGGAGCTGTGGTCAAATTTCGCATTACACAGTATCGTAATGGTAACGTGCCGTCGGTTTTGTTTTATTAAATAGCATGATAGGAATCTGCTTGTGCTAGAGGACGGTTTGATGAATTGTTTTGAAAAGTTACTGTTACCAAAAAAAGTTGGGATAATCTAGGGGCGTACTGGCCCACGTGACCAGTTTATCATACTAATTATCTGCCGAAACGAAGCGGCGGCGAGAAGTATATAGCCAGAATGGCTGCTACATCTTTCCTTCCAGTGTTATAACACCCACAGATGCCGAAATGATCGCACATCTAGCTAAATAGAAATTGCCATTCAAGCGAGCTTACCTTGTACACTAGAAATAGGAGATCTGTACTAGCTGCAAGAATGCAGATTCCTAAACCACAAACAAGCTGTTATTGGCCGACTTTGACCACTACAATGAGGTAGTGTGCGAAACTTAGCTTTGCGATGTGCTGAGTGTAGGTTAAGATACTGTAAGAAGACGCGAGATGTACGAACTACCACGTTGACTGCGTAGCTATTTATGACCACTTTATAAAAGTGACTTCCTCGGATCAGTTTCCTCAATAAGAAAAATTCTGGAAGCAACTTGTTGGAGCTTAACCAACGACATCCGACCACTACGTATTATAAAGATGCTATTTACCTTTTATGTCGCATGCCTCAGACCATACATATTTAATATTATGGCTCTCAATTTTTATTCATATTCAGAGATGACAAATATATTTCTGTTCTTATGCACCATACTCGCTAACATGGAAGCAACAATTGCGTCAGGCAAGTGATGGTCTTTTGAAGTTATCCCGTATCTATAATTTCACGAAGCGCGCAATGTTGCCTTGCCCTATGATGGTAACTGTACCTGAGACATTCGAGGTAACAATGAAATCAGCGAACGCATCAGGGACTCAAATATGTTTATCAAAATGTTAAAATAATAAAGGTAAAGAGAAATTAATGAGGTCGTAAAAATGACGCCCCCAGTCAGGAGGGAACTCACACCATATGCATTACTCGTGCGAAGCTCCACCGATTAAAGAACTGCAGGGCCCATTCTGCTGCCGCATATTAGGATATTTGTGCAAAAGAATATTTATAATAGTGTTAGAAAGTGGCGGGGCTGTTCCACATCCGCCCACCATGGTTCTGGATGCGCTGGGTAACACTTGTAGGGATATATCTAGTAAACAAAAATACACAAATAATGAACAAATCGATGGCCGTCGCCGTAGCACAAGTGGTAGTGCAACGCACGCGTAATGCGCATGTTGCGCGTTCGGCTCCCGCCGGGGACAAGTTATCTTTTCGTCCACTTTGATTTTCCTTTTCTTCATTATTTTCTACATTCCGATTTCAACACGATTTAAGTTCCTCGTCGTTTTTCAAGGCTTCATTGTCTGTTGGCCTATGTGGTCATGATTAACAAAATCGAGCCCCTCGCTTCCCCTTCTTCTCTCATTAATCTTAGGAACTTGTTATTATTCACAGTAACGGAAACCGAATAGTTTCTGCGATGGTTAAGAGTGCTACTTCACCAGTGCCGGGCGACTGTCGCTATTTCTTACATAAAATGTGTTTATCAGTAGTGCGGTCAACTAGGAGTAATGAAACTGACGTATTTTCTACTTCCAACCACTCACATGTGCCTAGCTACGAGCTTGAAGCTTGCAGATGGAGCCCTTGCTTTTTTGGCTAAACAGCAAATTGTCAACACGTCCTGTTATGACAATAATAGGCTATGTTATGAGAATGTTCATTATGAGAATGTTTGCTGTTGTTTAATATAAGGGTGCTTTTAAATACAAAACGCAATGTTCGTACCATGCAAGAAACACGCTGCAAATGAATTTACCGTCATCGGGCAGAAGAAGGTGCTAATTAGGTCCTTAGGAGCGAAATGCCATGTATTCTGTATGAATATTAGTTGAAATTTAACGGTAATTGTTCGCGGCCGCTATTACCATAATGTGTCGCAATAACTCAAGTAAAGAGTATTGTGGCCTTCTGAATAGCTCGAAATATTTTACTGCTACAGGGATTAAAGCGATAAATCAAAGAACAGGATTCCGCAAAAATATTCAAAAACAGGACACATATACTTCCTGTACGTAATTTCAAAGTGCGTTACATTCACTATAATTCATGCATTGCTCGAATCATTCAGTCAGTAGTTTATTAAAAAGTAGCGGTACACTGGATTTTATTTATTTAACAATCTTCTTAAAGATAAACGTTCGTCGCCTTGTGTTTGAATTTTCCCCTGCTATTAATTTTTCAGGGTGAAAGGTATCGATTGTTTGACAAACATTTGTAACCTCGGCAATACTAGATTTCAAGGCTAAGATCCCTCGCCTCTTTAAGTTCGCACATGTCTGATGGCCTGCCTTGTTTTATACTAGGCCTTGACACGCCCGATCTTTGCAGCCCACATTATGGGCGTTGGTGCCATAGCTATGAAAAGAAGATCTGTTTGTATTGTGCAAATGGAAACACCTTCGTAACGTGCAGTAAGTGTTTTCTTTATCTAAAAAAAAGAACATCTGGGCAATGTTGCTAAATTTTCTGCGTAGTTAAGTGTAGTTTTCAGAAATGGAGGTAAGTTAGAAGACAAAGGTAAGAATACATTGACCATATTGTTGGGATTTGCCTGCCTGTGCTTTATTTGTGCTTTAAATACATAAGTGTTAAGTGTTACAAGAAAATATATTATTCAGTGCATTATTCTATACTTTATTTAACGTGCCCAGGAACAACCATAGGGTCTGAGTGCTCCCACATGGGTAAAACCAATTAAAAGCACGAGAACAAATACAGAAAAAACAATAAAATTCAGAATGACAACCTTGAAAAAATTGTTTACAATCAACAAAAGCAAGATAGAAAAAAAATCATGAGCCGTATTACCAAATTCTATCAATATCAGAACCGAATATTACCACCACCTCACAATAAATTGAACAGAGCTGAGTCCGTTGCTTGGAGGCGATTACAAACCGAAACCTACGCGAGTCCCATGCAATTCAAGACTTTCTACCCCGAGATATACGCGAGCAATATATGCAAGCTGTGTAACTCTGCTAGGTCTACCCTACAGACATGTTGTGGGGATGTAAAATATATCAAGCTAAAATGGCAATCTGCGGAAAATCCGCGGGCGTGGTGGTCCGTCACGCTGCTCAGCTCAGATCTCTAAGACTAACTTTGGGCCGTCCAGCGAGCCACGGAGGCTGTGCGGGAGCAACAGCTCCCAGTGGCCATCTAGGTGGCCCCAGGCCCAGGGCTCCCAATCGCCAGATTTCAAATGAAGTTACGTCATTCACTCATTCTGATCTGTGAAGGTGGATGATTAGCGAAGCTGTTTAGCACGTAGGTGCGTTACTTCTTGGAAGTGCGGACCGTACGCGGCTTCCCCAGAACGGCGATAGAAGATAAGTGAAATTAAAAATGGAGAACGGCAACTAGTCTCTCTGGTTTTTTTATATCCATTCGTGTACAAGACTGGACCGCTGCCCCTAGGAGCCGGAGGAAACGAGACACGCGTGAAGTTTCGACGGCACCACCAGCACAGGAGAGCGGAAGGAAAGGAAACTACTCACGCACGCGCTTTGAACGCCTACAAAGAGAGGCGGTGCGAACGTGGTCACGGCGGACGCGAGTCTCACAGTGGCAAATCTTTGAGAAACCTTTATTATCTGCGTGAGAGTCCACTGTTCTTGAAAATGGTTCATGCTGAAAACTAATCTACTCAAAATGCATGTCCGAGGGACGCCGATGCGCCATCAGTGGCAGCACAATTCTAGTTCATGAGCTGGTCTACTCGAAGAGGCGGACATTACATGCACAATAAATTGAAATGCATAACGGAGTAATTACCAAAATTCACTAATTAAGTTTTTACCTAATTATCTGATGGCCCATATTGCAATTTACTAATTGTAGCCGTGGAATTCGCAAGGCGGATCCACTTGGAACGATTTCTCTGGATGACACCAGTGTAGACATATTAAATCCCGATCTTTGCGGAGAAATGCATTGGCGTTACAATTAGTTTCTTAGCAAAACGTCGCTTCATGCATTGAAGCACCTAATTAACTGGAACGCCAATGCATTTCTCCGCAAAGTTCGGGAATTATTATCTTGAAACTGGCGTCATCCTGAGAATTATTTCCAAGTGGATCCGGCTTGCGAACTCAACGGCTGCAATTTCCAAATTGCAATATGGGCCATCAGGTAATTAGGTAAAACTTATTTACTGAATGTTTGTTGATTAGTCTATTGTGCATTTCAATTCTTTGTGCAAGAAATGTCCGCATCTTCAAGTAAACCACCTCATTAACTAGAATTGGGCTATCTGCCACAGGCAACCTTAAATAAATTTTGAAAGCGTTCGCTGAAACACCCTTTATAGGCAATTGACCACTAAGTGCAATGATAATTGTACCAAAAAAGTAGCAGCTACGAAGTAGATTTGCAATGAAAAGGTCTAGTAATGTGGCGTTATTTGCGGTTGTACGCGTTGGTTCCGGTATTGGGTTTGACAAGAAATAATAATCAAGAAGAACTGGAAGCTATACCAGTTTGAAGGGGCTATCGAGAATGTGAATGTCCAGGTCGCAACTTCCACCTAAGTTATACCTATGTGTATTCACGTGCGGAATCCGCGCGTCGGTATGGCGTTGAGGTGCTAAGCCTGAAGGCACAGAATCAAACCCGCGCCGTGGCAGCCACATTTTGATGGGGGTTTAATGCAGAAACGCTTGTGTACCGTGCATTGTGTGCACGGTAAAGAACCCCCGGGGGACCAAAGTAAACCGAAGCCCATTCGTACGCCGTGCCTTATAATCAAATTGCGGTTTTGGCACATAATACCCCATAACTTAATTTTAATAGTGTGGGAAAATATGCTATCTAGCTGCGAGCAAAAAAAATTCACAGCATATCCACGGGGTGAATGATGATGAGTGAGCGAAGCTCCGGAGGGAATCATCGGATCTCCCGCTTAAGGGGACGCTAGCACAAACGCGTTAGAAACGTGCAGTACTCTCTAGTAAAAGGGAGCGGCCGCAGCGTCTTACGCAGCCAGTTACACATGCCGGAACGTGCACCGCGTTTGCCGACGCCATGACATAACTGCTGAGAGAGTATACCCCCCGTATGCATAAACGCTCCTCGACTTGAACTTGACTTGCCACCGCTTTGGGCAGCGCGTTCGAAACGCGTTGAAGGTAATACGGAGAGGCCACAGCGTCTTACACCAGCTTCTTACACGGGCCGTAACGCGCTAGCACAAACGCGTTAGAAACGCGCTAGAAACGCGGCCTTTCGTTAATGTTGGGTATTTATTGCCATCGTGGTGCGTGTGTCCATGTCCGCTTTGTGGCGTAGTGGGCTAACGCCGCGCGCTCGGAAGCGAGGGGTCCCTGGTTCGATTCCGCGCTACGGACACCGCTTCGGAATTTTTTTTCTCATTTTTCTCAGACTGGTTACACACTACTACTACGACGACGGGGACGAACGGGTGCCGCTGTAAGGAGCTTCGCCCCTAAAAAAACATTAACATTCCCATCAAATTTACATACCACAGCGAAATTGAATTTTCCGCATTTCAGTCAAGTTACTTCAACATCTAATGTCCATCAAGATAAGTAATCAAGGTAATCATAATTTATATCTTGGTTCATAAAAATACACATGCCACCACCTATTCTCATTGTCCTGTTCAATAAAGCTATATTATAACCCTAAGAATAAATGTAATCGTGATCAGAGTATCATGTCTTTGTAAACATAAAGAATGAAAAAGAAAAACGTAAATAGTGACAGAATTCCTCCTGCTTTCTGCGTGCTGATTGCATGCAAACAATAATAAAATTACAGGCGACTAGCAATTTGCAACTTTCTCACACCTTACTATCGACGAACTGATCTTAATGGTGATCATAGCAAAACAAAGTGCCAGCAGGAACTGTTGCGTGGTATTATCCGTACGCACTGATGATATGTTGAGTAATATCGAAATATACTGCGGCGTACCGGCGACGGACGGCGGCAAACACAGGCGGACATCAATACGAACAGGTTATTCAGCTCACAACAACCAGCGATATAAAACGCTTAAAAAACAAAGCATGATAACACTTTAGCGCTTCCAAAGAGGTTGAATAAAAGGATACATGCATACATCAAATGAAAACACGCCCGTGTGCTTGCGTTGTAGTGCACGTTAAAGAACCCCAGGTGGTCAAAATTAATCCGGAGCCCTCCACTACGGCGTGCCTTATAATCAGAACTGGTTTTGGCACGTAAAACCCCCAAAAGAAGAAGAAGGCATACACAAGGAGGAAATGAGCGGTTTAAAAGAACTCACCGTGTTCTAGCGAAAATTGCTTCTCATATGATGCTTTGAAATGTTTGCATGCGTTCTAGATATAATCTTCACTAGCAAGTTCTTGATTTTTTTGTATTCCAACCACACAGTTGACAAAAAGAGGACCTGTACTGCTAACAATCTTCCTTGGACGATACAAACCTGCAACGCCGGCAGTGGCCGATGGGCCATCAACTGCATGAAGGGTGGTTGGACGGATCATATATGCAAATGTTACTGCGGTCAGTATGTTTTGCTTATGGTAATCATCTCATGATTTCTTGACCACTACTTATTTTGCATGAAATATGCTACCAAAGGGACCAAGTGAAGCTCACTCGTTTTGCAGGGAATGCGATATTTGTGTTTTAGAGTAGGATAAGGTATAGAAAGTGCAATTAGAGCCATTATATCCCGTTGAATTCTTCGTTAACAGATGTCTTCCTGAAATAGTCAAGGAATCTTGAGAGGTCATACCTGATGGCATCCGGGCTATTTTAGGGCATATGTTGCTTGAGACTTTAGCCATTGTTCTCAGCTTTCAGTGGGAATGACATTCTTAATCTAAACTTTGCTCGTTGGCTGAGACATGTGATAGGGTTGATGGGTTTGTCATGAGTTTTTTACTTAGTTAAATTAAGTTATGAACGTGCCACTCACAAATCTTGCTCATGCAGCAATCCGCAATTTTCGTACAGGTTTGCCCGAAAGCGGCTTTGTTCAATATTCAATTACGCAAATAAACAATAAACAACACCTCAACATCCTTATTCCAACAAACTTCTGACTGCAATCACGTTTTCTTTTAATTTGCATTACACCCCAGAGTTTGTCACGACTGGCTTGATCTATTTTTTGCGTAAAAATTTGCGTTGACTATGCGCTATGTCGATAGGCTTAAGCAAAACTTTCGTGCAAGTTTGCGAAGAACGGTGTTCATGCATAGCGACCAATTGTATGTAGACACCACAATAACCCTGGACATATCCGCACCACTCCGTAAGAACTTGTTGCGCTTCATTAAGGACATGTCACGCATTACGAAAAAGAAATGACGACGATGGAACAAACACATCGAATTAAGATGACTGTATGATGACAATGCTAAGACGACAATGAAATGATGACGATGGTATGAAGATAAGAAAACACCACGGTAAGACGCCTACGGTATAACGACCACAATGGCATGATGATGGCTGCGCCGTGACAATGAGGTGATGACGCTAAAATGAGTGCGGTATTATGAAACGAATGCTGCAACAGCAATGGCGTAACGAGCATGGGATAACGACGTTTGAGTAGTGACGATGGCAATATGGTAATCGTGTGACGACGAGGCCGGATGATCATAGGATGACGACTATTGAGAGGAGACGTCGGTATTACGGTGATGGCCTGAAGACTGCCTGACGATCATGGCATGACGATGCTAAGTGACCATGATGGTTAGACGACCATGTGACGTCCATCGGATGAAGACACTCGAGTCACATCGATGGTATAATGGCGATGGTGCGCCGATAACATCATGACAACCAGAGGATGGCGTCGCTGGAGTGACCGCGACGGCAGAACGACGGTGCTGGAGCGAACGAAATTAAGAAGCTGTAATTGCGACTACGGTATGACTAGAATGCACTGAAGTTTTTAACTGAATGGATTGGTATGACAACACTGGAATATTATGGATTTTACGACGACCACGGCGTGTTGAGCATGATGATAATGATATCACGAAGATGCAATCGCGACGACACCGTGATGACACAATAGACGACAGTGTGATAACAGCTGTAGAATCACTACGAGAAAAGGATGACGACGCAGCGGCCACGACTTCATCATGGTGATTCTCTGATAACTGTGCGATGGCAGCAATAATATGATAGCAATGAAATGATGATGATGGACTGAGCACGACGACATAGCGGTGATGGTATGACGACGACGGCTTGAGTATGGCGTGGAGATGACGATGATGACAATGATGTGACTCGCAGCGGTGGCTTCTTGACTATGGTGTTGTGGTCCTTAGCACGATGTCGCGGAATCAAATCCCGGCCGCAGCGGCCGCCGCATTTTCATGGGGGCGAAAATGTGCATAAGCACTTGTCCCGCGCATTACTACGGCGTGCCTCATAATCAAATCGTGGGTTTGGTATGTAAAGACTCAGAGTTTGTACACTCATTTACAACGCTGGGACAGATACACTGTCATAATGGGGCAAAGATGACGCTTACACGGCACCGAAGGAATGATTACAGTGTCATGAAGACAATAAACTGACGACGACGGCATGACACCGATGGCGAGTTGGAACTCATGTCCACGCTAATGTTCATCGCTTGCCACTGCGGGCCGCCCTAATTCGCACTACATGCTATGCTTGCTTGCACTGTGTCCAATGGCGGGCAATCGGAATGCCTTCATTTGCGCTACTTCTGGTGTTTGTTTGCACTATGACCGGTATCGGAAAATCGCGCAAGACTGCAGCCAGGAGGCAGCAAGGATGGCCAGGAAACGAAGCCGACTTGCTTGAACGAAGTGACGTCGGCACAATGTTTTGAGTGACTTTGGCCTCTGGCAAGAGCTTTTCGGCAAGTTAGTAGCCAGCAGAAGCCAACACGGGAACACCCAAGGAAGAGGCAAAGCAATTACGGCTTTAAAAAGGGGGCCGATCCCGGAGACCGTTGAAATTGAAACAGGCTGATGCAGCATATAGAGTAATAGTAAACGAGGCCACTACCATAGAGTATTATCAATCTAGGCATCCAATAACATTGCATAGATTGTGTCCCCTTGCCTGACCCCTTTTATTTGTGGACAATTTAGCTAGCTGTGGAGTCACTGCAGATATTTGCGAAGAAATATGCGAATGCTTCATGTAATCATTGATTACACAATGCTTCTGTTGCCGCTGTTGTATCGAATCTAATGCCTTTTCATAGTCTATGAAAGCCATATAGACAGGTTGGTTGTATTCCGCAGATTCCTCTATTACCTGACTAATGACAAGGATATCCCTCTGTTTCCCACGGACCGTGAACATAGTGTATGCAACCAAAACTGATATTTTTAGGCTGTTTTTGTTTAAAGTATCAACCAGAAAAAACACAAAAATACATATACATGTTATAGATATTTGATTACTGCCACATATGTGGCAACCAGGAGTGATAAGGTGATAATATGAAAACAGGTCTTGATATCTGGCGGCTCTCAGGTGGCGGGGAAAACTTCAAAGCAGTTGCTCTTTTCAGTATCGACGCGCAAATAAACCGAATATTTTTTGCAAAAAATGGCGAGCGCCTTGTGCATGAGCTCACATGCACATGGGGGTATTTTTTTAGCCATGTTCACAGGCCAATGGCCAACTTGTCATGCCTCACAGAACGCTCTACCTGGTGAGCTGTCTTTGACATTATGGCGTTACCTGAGACTGGCGCCTGTGGCGAAGATACCGCTGAAGGAACCATGGGGGGGTGAAAGGTCAATACAATCTGTGTTCGATTCTGGCATGCCGTCTTGCGAACGCAAGAAACCGAGTGCAACTTTCTGTCTCCACAATTAAATTTGCTACCTGCAGCTTTTCGTCTTTATTTCCAATCATTGTTACTTGTGTGATGTGGGTACTGCATAGGTAACAACAGAATTACTCTGCGGCATTTACTATGTCATAGAAATTAGTAATGACATTTCCCTGTTCAGCTTTCAATGCATACATCATGCTCCTTCCCATGCCTAGTTTTATTCTCACTGTTTTCATGCCGTGCCCATTTTTTCGTGCTTCCTGTATCATTTCCACAATAATATTTCCAATAACACTTACTTTAACGACTCACAAAATTCTATCCGATCCCTTCAGCTGAACACTCTCGCGCACACAAATGTGCGTATATATAAATAATAATGTTTACACATGTCATGTTTATTGTTTTTCACATTTCCTACTAGATTCCCAAACATTATTCTTATTTTTATTCTTCAAATTCTTATTCAATTTGCATCTGTTTGTATTGCCGTTCTTCTTGAATACTTCCGCGCTTTTCGGAGCTGGAACAGACGAGAAGCTGGTTTGGAAGAAATTGGTAGCATGTATTAGATCTTGTAAGTTGCACAACCCTCTCACCAATGCAGGATCTATTACTCCTTTGCTGCGGCTCATAGGTACACAGCACAACGTCTTCCGACAACAATTTCGTTCTGAGTGCCTCCTTCTTGTAATCGTAGAACCACAGAGCACCCTGGCATACTTCGGTATTTATCTCATTGGTGGAACCGTTTAGGATGCGTACCATGACGAGTTTGAACTCGTTCATTAACTTGGGTTTGATGTGAAAGCGCCTAATGATCCATTGAGCAAAAAATGACCAACCCTTCCCCAACCCGGAAATGGTCAAACGCGAAGCGTCTTGTGTGTTTCTCCGCTGTTCCTCGGAAAGAATTGCACTAATGAGTACCACGTTCTGCTCAAACCGCAACCATGCAGTCACACGCACTGCAACTGGCTCCAAAGTTCCGGTTGAGAAACTCGCGTTGAAACCTAGCCATCGCCCCAGGGAAGTTGGCACTAGCGTTGCCTAGGCGTGCGCCACCGTTGTCGGGTTCCTGGAGGGCAAGACGACGCTGACGTTTGTCCTCCACATCGCGCTCCCGCAATTCGAAGTCCGCGGCTCATCGCTGACGTTTCGCCTGGGCTTCGGAAGCTTTCACGCTAGAATCGACACGTCTACGACCAGCCCTTTCCCGAGCGAGTTCGCGGTGCCGTTGCTCAAATGTAGCCTGCTCCTCAGCAGAACGCACCATGCGCGGCATTCCCAACCGGTCGCTGAGACTGATCTCAAGCGACGGAACCCCGGCGGAGCGCGCGCCAACCCTCTTTCCTTCTCTTTCCCACCCCGCAACACACAAGACGACCCTGATTGGCCGCACACGTCACGTGATCCGGCACCGGCGCAGCAGGAACAGCTCCTCTACTCTGGCAGCAGCCAGGTTTTTTTTTGCGTGACCACGGCTACCACGACCACGATATTTATTGTGTTACTGCGATCGATTTCAGTTGGAAAGACAAACTTTATCGAACGCATTGCGCATCGACCGTTGTGCGTGCAGGTGCTCCTTGAAGACCGTCCCCATCGCTCGTCGGCCCACAAAGCCGCGAAGGCACTGCTGTCTTTCTTGAGGACGACTGGCCTATGTGAACGCTTTTGAATTGCTCAGGCCTTCCGCGTGAGTGCGCGAGCTCACCGTGTCCTTCCCCCCCCCCTCCTCTATCTCATCTTTCTATTCCCTCTTTCCCGTCCCCCAGAGTAGGGTAGCCAAGCAGACGCATTTCTGGTCCACATCCCTGCCTTGTCTTTCTCTTCTCCTCCTCCTCCTCATCACGACAACGCCTTCGAAATTTGTGAGCCAATACAAGCTTCGCTTGAAAAAGGCGGCGCCTGTAGTCTGTAGCAGCGGAACGGCGCATAAATTCCCATTGGTTCTGATTCCACGTCACAAGTGCGCCTGGTCAGGATTCTGATTGGCTACGACGCCACCTCACAAGCGCGAGTCGGCAGTGCAGAGTGGGCGAACGGGAACATCTGCTGCAGCGATAGCGGCAGTAGCGCGCCAGGTGTTGCGTTAGGGGAGTGGGCATCGCCGCAAGGTCACGTCACCCTCGGTCTCGTTCTCGGAAGCCGGCGCGCGGTCCTTATCTCTCGCCCCCACAGAGCTTAGCTGCGGCGCACGCCTGTCGGCTTTTATGGCCACTGCTGCTTCCTCGGTCTCTGGTCGTGCAGGACGTCGGTGCCATGCGGCGTTGGCACTGCAGGCTGCAGCATCCTGCTGGCTCGGGCAACACGTGCCGCTATGGTACTCGCAACGTAAAATTTCAAGGACTACTTAGAGGCGTTCAATTGGACATCATTGCTTTCGCATTCCCAACTCATAAGAAGTACTTAGGTGTCCTCAGATTTTTCTACATCCTCAGCTATAAGATGCGTGTACTCAATATTCTATAGGACCATTGTTGCTGTGCGACCTGCGCCACACTATCGCTTAGCGAAGCACTTGAAGAACAGAATAAGCGGCGGTTTTCTTCGGTGCTAAAACGTCTTCAATAACAAGCCCCTACGTGATTGACCTTGTAAAAAAAATCACCGCCGCTTCCACCCCGTGATGGTGGTCGAACAGGGAAGCTGTCTTAGTTACACCGAGAGTTCCGAGTGTTACGTGTTGATGTGTTGCACGTGTTGCCCAATTGTGTAAACACAAGTAAACGCAAATCTACAACACGTAGTAATATTAGACAGTTTTAGTTTAGCGTTTGCAACTCAACGTAAACGCATTACCTGCGTAAAGAAATAGCATCGTCCTCACTGCGCATGCTTCGAACGTTATTGGGTTACTGCGGTTTACGTGCGCTATTTTAGCGCATGTTATTTGGCCATTTTAACGTTCGTAATGCATAGGGACGCTAAGAAATGATGTTGTCGAACATAGCGGCACCAACTGCTCCCGCTTCAGGGTGAATTCGCGTGACGGCTACGCTCTCACTTGTGTTCACGGCCAGTAACGTTTTAAATGGGCTTTCGCCTTCTCCAAACTCACTTGAAACGTTAGTTATGAGCGCCTAGCGAGTCCAATTTCTGAGATCGTTCGGCGATTCCGGCGCCCGAAGGCTTAACGAGACGCGTCCGCATAGCAACAACAGGATTGTTGTTAATGGCTTGTCTTGGCTAGGATACGTCTGGCGTGAGGCACCAGATGGCGCCCTGTTTTTAGCATCTATATCACGTTTGCGTTCCCGTACGGTAAAGTAAACGTCCTTGAAGGACGCGCACCGTGACGCGCACCGTAACGCCCCGCAAAAGGTACCTTACGTTTAACGTACGTAAGGCAACACACGCTAGTCTAAAACTGTCTATTATATTGAAACGTTGCGATGCGAGAAGAGGCAGCGACTTCCGACGCTACTCGACGAGTATCCCCTTCTCTGGTTGAAACTAAAGTCACCAGATATTTTTTCGCTTTCTAGAGAGCAGAACATCTAGGGACTTTAGTCGAAAGCTTCCAAGCCGCCGCCAGAGGCATCGGCTGCAGTCATAGACACCGCGCGCGTTCGGCGCGAACGCGGGGAAACGCGCACGGTGTCAGGAGCAGCTCTGCGCGTTATCCGAAAGGACGTGCCAAACAGAAAAAAACCTTCTATCATAGATATCATGGACGCAGACATAAAACTAACAACCTAATAACTGTATGCTTCTTCGTGCGTTACAATTCGCACTTGTGCCACAAGCTTTACGTTTTCGCATATGACCTATGCAAAAAAAGGAAAATGCGCATGTAAATATATAAAGAAAATTCACCAGTACATATTGTACTTTTATGGTAATCGAGAATGGTAGCCCTGCTGTGTTATCAAGGGAATGATTATTCATTTCTGTTTCACTAATAATATCATCGATAGCCTTTTAACCATTATTTTTTTTTCAGAGCGTCAAAATCGATGACGATGGCGGCACTTCGAGGTTACTGAAATTGCCGTAGTCTTAGAATGGCGTGGACACCTGCTTATCAAAAGCTTACTAAATACTGTACTGGACTACATTTTGAAATATTAAATAAATATTTGTTGTGAGGAAATGTGGCTTGTTGGCTGGTTTGGTTTTACCTTCAAGGGAGGGGCGAAAGGAAAGATGGGAGAGTAAAAAAATGTTGCACTTTCTTTGGGTATTTTGCATAAGCGAGACGGTGATGTGGTATTTCTTTACCGCTCTTTACATTCGTAAACCTAATGTACTCTGGCGTTTTGCGTATTTGTTTCTGTTTGGACTCAGCAATATGGGCTCTAGAAGGGATGAGACGTGTACATATGGAACAGCTTGATTATCTTTGTACAGAATTTTGAGTCAAGATCATAATATTCATCTGTGTAAAAATGTAGTTCCCCTTTTCATGAGCTATTCTCCGCTATTTTGTAGTAGTAAACATTACGGCAGGGAAAGTTGTCTGTTATTTTATCGCTGCATATTTTTCGGTGGTTTACGGACGACAACATTCAATTCCTTCAATGGCGTTTTTGGTATTCTGATATTAGCGTCGGCAATCAGTTCGAATAATTCAGAGGTCATTGCCCGTCATGACTTTAGCTGCACCTTTTAATTGGTAATGATAGGGTGACATGCATTTTTAAGGAAATGATTGAAAGTTGAGTTAAGTTACAGTCGATGGCGCATGTACGCAGGCGATTATTGACATTGGCGGGCAAAGAATATCCATAATGTGAGCTCATACGTCGGTGATGATGATGATTTATTGGCATCCCCGTTGAATCGAGGCCATGACAAATAGTCACCTTAGCCTGCCTAATTTTTTAGGTATGCTGTCAATGTTTTTTCATCCAGCATTTTTGCGTACATCTCCTTAATACTTTTCATTTCCAAATCTACCTTGTACCAATACCTATGCGTGTAACATCCAGTTGTATCAATCTCTTCCCTGCTTCTTTTTCTACTAATACTCTAAACGTATCTTGCGTATCTCGGCTGCTGACCGGTTGGTGCTTCCGTCCACTTTAAATGTAAGCACTTTGGGACGGTGTACGTTACCTACGGGTCTCACTGGGTGAATCCCTTCGCGTTCCATTATGATGTGCTGAGTGGCCTTCGGATTTCTGCTGCAGCATCCACGTGCCTCATCTAGTTCCAAATATTTGCTCCGGTATGTTTGTGTCATTAGGCAACCGGCTCGAGCCTCCAATAGAAAGGCAATGCTATTTGTGCTGTGTACTGATTTCCCTTCTAATTTCTTTCTTCTCGTTCTTGTAAATCACCATGGTATTTTCTGTTTCCATTGTTTGCATCTCATTCGCTGTCCCTGTTTCTCTCATTTCTTTCAGATGACTCCTTGTTGTCTATTTACACTTTCAATAACTCTGTACTTGGTTGCCAACTTTCTTAACCTCTTCCTTCATATGTGTCCACGCTTTTCAGGTACAGACATTTTTGTACAGATATTTGTGTGAATCCTATCTAAAGGTTACGATTCCGTGTTTTGGTGTGCGGTAATCAGTGATTTCTATTTAAATATAGGTATTCCAGACACTTCAGTATCCCAACATTTAACTAAACTTATGCACTGCTATCATATCTACATTGAAACCCACGAATTTTTATTGTACTTTCTATTCTATTTTTTCTTGTTTATTTTGAATTTCGTACCCGGTAATCAGCGATTTCTAAATAATTCTAATTATTACTGACCCTTCAGTAACTCAAGTTGTAAATAAACTTATGCTCTCATTTGATACCTATAATGAAACTAAATTTTGTACTGTGCTATTTTTTCCCTATTAAATAATTATTTTTTGCTGGTTTATTTTGAATTTTTTCCTCGATCGTCTCAGGAGGTGAACCGGAAGTGCTGCTCAACAAACAAGAGTGTCATTGCATGCTCGTGCCACAAAAATAAACGCAGCCACGGCAGCAATATTTGTGTGCACTAGAACCCGCCTGTGAACGGATGTAATCGCACCCCTGCGAGAAAAAATCCGTGGGTGTCAACCGCTAACGCTTTCGGAGATTAGAAACCAGAAAGCGATCATGCAGTTTTGCGAGTGCTAGATGGAGAAACTGCCTGCGGGACGTAATCGGAACAAAATGCCGCCGGCGCGACATCGGTGCTACAAAGCAATCGGCGCGAAAAATAAAAAAAAAATCCCTGTATATTCACAGAGTGCCAGCACATGCCATGCAAAAAACGTTCGATAATTAGCGCACTTTTTAAGATGCAGCCGGCTTCACAAATATATAGCATCGACCATTTTGGATTTGTTCGCAGAGATGCATGCCTGTGACCACGAAAGGGGTAAATCATGGTATGTAATAGGTGCTTGGCAATATAGCCAACATGTGTCGTTAACGCAGTCGTCACTTGTTGCGACGGTGCGACGTTTGGGGTGCCATCACTGCATGAATGGGGAAATACTCTTTGATGCCACACAGTTCAGGGGTGTGGAAATTAAGCGATAAAATACGGTAATAAATTGCTGGGAAAAAATACCCTTGGGAGCGACAAACCAGCATCACTCATTACTTTCAGCAATCCAAAATTAGTCAATTAAAAATAGCGTGTTGTAGCAAAGAAAAGTAGCAACAAAAAGGGAGCAATGAAATTTTTGCCTGGATCGTGTTATTCTGTTCGGAGAATACTGAGATTTTTCATGGCCCCTACGACTTCAAATTAACGAGGTTTACGACATGTACACATGTTTACAATTGCCCGCTTAATTAATGTCTAGGGAACGGTTCATTTTGAGCGCCGCGATTTTTTTGCCTCCTCATCTCTAAGGATATGCACCAAATGCATCTGGAAAATTAATCATTTCCGTGTAATACATGTATTCTTACAAAAATTACACAAACAAACTTGAAAGAATGTGAGTGATACTTACCACCCAGAGCTTCCAATTTATGGGGGCTCAATGCCGGCTTCTCAGCGGCATTGCCGTCTTTCACGAAGCGCCAACAAAGAGGCACGGCGATGTTCCTACCCCTGAGTGCCGGGACTCCCGACGGCAGTTTCACCAGTTCCTTGCAAAACATGGAGTTCCGGCCATGGCACTGGAGCAGGTCCCACCTCTCCTTGTCAATGTATACAACATTTCCTATAGGTGTACCTGTAATTAAAGACAGCCGAGACATTTTAGGGCTACTTATGGGTGGGGACGTAAAAGCACCTTTAGACAACCAGATGGCTGCAATGTGACGTGCGCCTAAATTTCTAATTAAAGAAATTAATTTACTTCGCGCACAGGAACGTGCCTGAGAAATCTGGCTTCAATCCAACCATTTCTGACGTGTTTTTGTTTGCGCAATCGGCCATCGGTTTTATGTCATTAAGTGTTGGCAACAAAAACGCTGGAGGTGACCCTAATCCTTGCCTTAGGTGTCCGGTAGTGACACTTGCACCTCGGCGTTGGTGCACCCTACAGTATTGTGTGGGTTAACTTTATGTTTTTCTTGCGATAACATTGTGTTAATAAAGTGAAGTACGACATAGACACAGAGAATGCTGGTGAAGTCTTGATGTAAACGATATAAACTACATTACACTACTCTACAGTATACACCAGGCCCGGCGTCCTCGTCGACTACTTCCATGAAGAACGTAATGGGCGGGAACTTTCACCGAACTCTGAGCTGCGAGCTAACTGACCTGGCGGAAAACCGCCCCGATCATGGAGCCAACCCCCTTGCAAATTGAGCCAAACCGCCAAACCACCGAGCTTTGATGTACGGCAATTAGTGATGTCTAATTATTTTTATGCATTCCTGTCATTTAGCTAAGTAAATTTGTAACTAAACTTATGCTCTTACCTTTTGGTACAGTCACCCGTGGGCCGGGTGACTGTACCACGGGGCAGTTCGCTAACCGTTTCACTGTCGAATTGCAGATGGTCGTCTATCTCATCACCAACCTGATGTTTCCTGTTCTGGCGTGTGCATCCTCGGGTGCCTCGTCGGGGCAGACTTTCCCTTGTCACGAAGAAGGGGCAGCCACATGCCACCCTTTGCCCAGTTTCAACTTGCGATCGCCATTTCCATCGGCGGTACCGTTTGACCGCGAGCTACCAGCCCTGGAGCTAACTTGAAAAGAGCCATCGCCACCAACAGCAATAGCCGCGCCAGCTATAAAGGAACAACCACCGTCGACGCGGCTCTGTGGGCCAGGTGACTGTACCACGGTGCAGTTCACTAACCGTTTCGCTCTCGAATTGCAGATCAGTCAAACATACGCACTCCTTGCAAAAAAATCGAGCAATTACCTTCTTGTACAGCTCCGGAGCCCACAGTGTAGCGTTGTGATTGCCGCTGAATGCATTCATGTTATGCGTCTTCTACTAATCCTATCCGGCGACGTCGAAACTCACCCTGGCCCTGCCAGCCTGGAAACTGTACTGGCCGAATTACAGAAACTAACCTCAGGCCAAACGATACTTGTGCAAGAGATAAAGGACCTCAAACTGCAGCTGACCGCAACAGACAAAACAATCAACGACCTTAATAAGCGCATGACTGACTTAGAGTCCCATACTCAAGCCCTCAGATCCCTACGCCAAGACACAGAAGCACTACAGACAACTTCAACAGAAACAACTCGCCTGGTCACAGCGTTAGAGGCCCGTTTCAACGGCGCTGAAAACCGATCCCGCCGCAATAATATAATCTTCTACGGAATCTTCGGCCCTACTACAAATGAAACTTTTACTAAGTCTGAAGAAATAATAATTCATATCTGCCGGGATCATCTACAAACTGACATTAACGCCTTAGATATAGAATGGGCACATCGCTTAGGGAAACATGCCGAGGATCGTAATCGTCCAGTTATAGTAAAATTCGCGTATTGGAAAACGAAAGACGCTCTTCTGTCAAAAGGTCGAATGCTGAAAGGCAGAGGTTATAGTGTAGGTGAAGATTTCCCTCGCCCGGTTCAGAAAGCACGAAGGCCCTTCTGGCTTTCGCTAAATCTAAATCGGTTTCATTCTCTCTACGCTATAAAACCTTGTACATTGGTAGTAAACGATACATATTTGACGAATCAACTAACTCTGTAAAGGAAATTGTGTAGCAATCATCCCGTCCTGTACAAAAAAAGAATCAACCAAGACTTGCATCCAGAAGTGATCTTTCGTTTTGCGCAGTATTTACTAACGCACGCAGTTATCTTCCGAAGCGCGAGCTTGTGTCTAATATCATATCATGAACAGGCTGCAACATACTCATTCTAACACAAACTTGGATACACAATGACATCACTGATACCGAAGTTTTGGCCGAGCTACATGACTTCCAAGTTTATCGAAATGACCGCGTAGGCACAAGGGGCGGCGCTGTTCTTATAGCAGTTCACCGGAAACTTCCGTGTTCGTTTAATAATATCACGGCTAAACTCGAAATACTATGGCTATTATATCGCGCATCACCAATTACAGTGCTGCTGGGAGTTAGCAACAGGCTTGCACATGCCACTCCTGAATTATGTGGTGAGCTCAATAACAACTTCATACAACTCACGACAACATACCCTAATGCGTCCATCCTCCCTTTTCGGTGATTTCAATTTCCCAAATATAGACTGGAGATACTTACCACCTTCTTCATTAGTAGGCCCCGCCGAGACAAGGCATTTTATCGACATCTCTTTGAACTTTGATCTGACGCAATTAGTTTCTGAGCCAACGCGCGTCACGCCAGAATCCGCAAGCATTCTGGACCAAATACTGACTGATAACCACAGTACACTGTCTTCCATTGCACACCTTCGAGGAATTAGTGACCATGACGTCATTCATGCTAGTTTCTCTTTTCCTGTAACACCAAATAAGACACACAAAAAAAAAACATAACACTTTACGAAAAAGGTAACTATGACGCGAATAACCACGAACTTGAAGCCTTTTTCCCACGTTTGAAGTTGCGTATCACAATCAGTCAATACATGATAACTAGTCGATCTTTAAAGATAAGTTAAAAGATTTGTCTAATAAATATATTCCAAAATTTGACATTCGCACCAGTAATCAAAAACCATGGTTTACTAATGCCCTAAAACATCTAGAAAATAAAAAGAAACGTCTTTATCGAGCAGCTAAAAATAACGAGAGCTCACATCGATAGGAAATTTACTACAAAGGTGACAACCAATATCTGATTGCGATTCGCAGCGCAAAGCGTTCCTTTTATGCCACTAAACTGCCAAAGTTATTGCGCACTAAGCAAACACAGTTTTGACAAGTAATAAACCCTCATCCAGTTGGCACCATTATACTCACCAACGACTCACACGAGGCGATTACCGATACTGAATGCGCTGACACTTTTAACTCCGCATTTGCATCGGTATTCACGGAAGATATTGAAACAAATTTTTCTTTGCCTTTATTCGATATTGAAGCTCACATGCCATGCATCACTTTTTATGCACGGAATTTCATCCACAATCCAGAAGACTAAGCTATCATCCTCATTCGGCACACAAGACACATGGTTGCATCGTACTCATCCTTTTTTTTCGCAGTCACTCTCAACAGGAACCATGCCGGATGATTGGAAAGTGGGAACGGTCATTCCAATCTACAAAACAGGTAGCAGAAGTTCTCCATTAAGTTGTCGACCCATTTCACTAACAAGCGTGGCGTGCAAGGTCATGGAACATGTCATCTACTCTCAAATCATTGCTTTCTGAGACAGTAATCACTTTTTTTCACCCTTCTCAACATGGGTATCGCAAAGGTTTCTCTTGCGAAACCGAATTAGCTCTTTTCGTTCATGACATGCATATTGACCTTGACACCAATGTACAGACTGACGCTATCTTTTTGGATTTTGCAAAAGCATTTGATAAATTAACCCACCGGAGCCTGCTACTAAAGCTTCAACTGCTGAACTTGGATCATAAGGTACTGATGTGCATAAAGGAATTTTTGTCTAATCGCACAGAAATGGTTCTAGTCAACAATAACATATCAAGCCCCCTCCCCGTAAGCTCTGGCGTGCCCCGAGGATCCGTCCTTGGCCCCCTGTTATTCTTAATATACAATAATGATTTACCTAACTGTGTCTCCTGTAATATACGCATGTTTGCAGAAGACTGCGTCATCTACCGCACTATCAATAACTCATTTGACCAAACTGCTCTTGATCTTAACAGTTTCTTATAATGGTGTAGCAATTCGCTGATGACCCTTAACGCCAACAAATGTAAATGCGTGTCCTTCTCCCGCAGTCGAAACCCCATCTTCTTCCCATACACAATTAATAACATGCCGCTACAACCAGTGCAGTCTTATGAGTATCTAGGTGTAACCATATCTCATAATTTGTCTTGGTGCGCACATGTCATTAACATTATCTCCGCAGCTAACAAAACCACAGGCTTTCTAAAACGGAACCTACGGAACGTTCCACCAGACGTAAAATTACTAGCTTGTAAGTCACTTGTTTGGCCTAAACACGAACACGCGTCAGCCATCTGGAACCCACATCAAGCATATCTCATCGAAGCATTAGAATCAGTTCAAAATCATGCTGTTCGATTCATTCATACCTCATACTCATATGACGTCAGCATTTCATTTCTGAAATCAGAATCCGGTTTATCAATGCTTTCATGTCGACGTCGCATTTCCAGTCTTTCCCTGTACCACAAGTTCTTCCCTGAATCAAGCACCTTACATCAGAGCAGCAGCACGCATAACTCAACGCACCAGCCATCCAATACAAGTGGTTGTATTTGCTTTGAATATGTTTGCCGAACGCGCTAAGGAGCAAGAGCCTCTGTCAGGCCACATGGCCTTTAGCTCTTGTTCCTTCTTTCTGTAACAAAGAAAGAAATAAACTTCAACTTCAAGTAGCGCGCCCACGTGCTCGGACAACCACCTTCACTGCCTCCTTTTTCTTCCGAAGCATAACTACACAGCATATCCGAGTCAAAACGTAATCGAACTATTAGCAAGAGATATTCTAGAAATAATTATTTTTGAATTTACCAGTCAGTACTACCTTCCAATGACCATGAATCACTTTTTATTGAAGGCGACAAAGGCATTTGAATTGAAAATAGACTATTTCAGAGATATGTTGCAGCAAAACGTAATTCGGTGCGCTAAGCAGAAGCGCAGTTATTGGCACTCCAAGGTCGCGCCATGTCGTCTTTTATGCCGTGCTCTGCAATGGTTCGGAAGGAGCGGAGCGTGCTCACAACACTCCACCTGCTGAGTATCACCGTGCACGCAGTTCGAATTTCATTTTGGATCTTCACGTAGACGCGACTATTTCCGATTTTGGCGTCTGCAACGAGCCAAACGCGGTTACCCTCAGTGAGCCGCAGTGCGTTGAGCGAGCGGACTCGTTGTGGCCTCCTGCAGTGGTCGTGGTAACTACGCTGACCCACACTGATCCAAAGATGAAGCACACTGATCCAAACAACCGCCTTGCTTGATTTAAGCTTTGGCCAATAGCATCCGGGTATGGCAATATGATATATGACGAAATGTAGCACGCGAAAAGAGTGAGTAGAAGGCTTCTGTCGAAAAGAAAGCGTTTAAAAAAAAGGTAACTTGGTCCTCCGCTCGCGAGCTCGAAGCGCCGTGCGCAACAGCCAAGTTTGCCTGAAATGTTAACAGCAGCATATACCATCGGCGGAATGTGTTTCTTCAACAAGCCAGAGGGGTGATTCAGGACCCCTTTAATTAAATGGGACAGGAATAGGTGTAAGAATGGCAACAAACTACGCTTACATATTCATGTGCAATATAGAGTTCAGTTTCCTGTCAGTCTTTGTTATCAGCCTATACTATTTTTGTAAAAGCGATACTTAGATGACATCTTGATTATTTAGACAAAAAATGAACTTGCCTCATTGATAGATGGTTTCAAAAAACCGCACGCGTACATTTCACTTACGCATATATATTCTTACGGAGATAAACTTCCTCGATGTGGACATTCATATAGAGGTTTGCTTGCTGGTCACTAGTGTATAAAGAAAACGCACGGAAATTTGAAAGGGCCACTGACCACTCCACATAGCAAAATGTGGTTATACACAAGTTGTTACGCGCCCTCTAGAGAGCGTTCTACCGCAATATTTTTTTTCAAATTTGATCACTTTTAGCCGAGACAGAAATGTTTCAGAGCCGTGAACCCTTGACTTCAGTAAGCGAGCGTCACCGCCAACATAGGCACTCCCTTCACTTGTCCCCATCTAGCCTCCGCAAGCGAAATTCATTCCCTGCGTTCTCCCATACTGGAGCTGGAGGATCGTATGACGCACACCTCACGGGCCCTACCTTTTTTTTTCTCGCTTTGCAGCTGAGCGCCCTACTTGCTCTGATGGTCGCGCACGCGAGCAGTTGCGTTTGTCTCGTTTCGCGCAGCACACGATTCTGCGCGCTGTGCACGTGAGCACCCGACTAGCGGTATAAGTCCGTGCTACACGAACACCAAGGCCGACGCAAGCGAATCAGCGAGCATGGTAGCACCCTTGAACAGGAAAGAAAATGACGTTGTTTCGCTTTCTGCGCGCGCTACTGAACGACTTGGGAACAAGAAGATGAAACGGAAGTACATATCTTTTGTCACGGTACGAAATAAAACAAACACAGGCAGACATTCGGTTTGTAAGTCCTATTATTTCGCTATACTTTAATTCTTCTATTGAAGTAACGGACCAAACAAATAGCTGCTGCTGCCTTGAATAATTCTGAAAGTCAAGTGCCGCTGTGAGTCACAGTGCGGCGAACTACGTAGGCCCACTTGCGAGATTGACGTCGACTCTCCAGCTGGGAGCGCGGCTCCCGCGAGAAGGGCTAGCGTCGTTTGGTTTGACATTTGAGCTCTTTCCGCGGCGCGTCGGGATGTAACACTTAGCAGACGCGATCGCTATCGCGCATTGTATGCACTGCGCTCGTCATCTCAAAATGGCCACACCTAGTGCGGGGCCCTTTCGAAAGCTGTCATCCGCGTCTCCGTCAAGAGCCAGTATTGCCTATTCACAAGCACGCACGCTCAGAAAAATAAGAAGAAAAAGAAAGAAAACTGCTCCTGCACAGATGATA
>NC_051160.1:48617867-48654465 GCF_013339745.2 Dermacentor silvarum
CCTCGTGGATAAGCGGTGTTTTTTTCTCCACCTTCGCCTCTGCGTGCTGCTGTCGTTTTACGCTGCCTAGAGTTACTCTACGTGGCTCCTGCAGGGAGCTAGAGTTGGGCTAAAGGATGTTTAAACAAAACACCGCGGCCTCCGCGCGGCACTGCCGAGGAGGTGAGCGTAGGGAGCCTACATGCAATGCAGTGCTTGATTGTAGGCTCCCTAGGTGAGCGCCGTCTGGATAGCATTTACGCAAATAAATTACCAGAGCGCACCGTGTTCGGATGGTAGAAATGCTGGAAAAGGGGTTTGTGCTTGAGTTTCCTGGTAGCAGAATTATGTTTTCTCGTACATTCAAATTACAATGTGATGCCGATTGGTAAACAATCCGACGGCGAATCCGACGCCGAATGGTAAAGTTGTACTTCACCATTTTTCTGGCGGATTTCACTGTGAGAAATACAATTTATGTTCACCAAAACCTTGCACCACGTGGAGGGCCTACACGGTCGGAGTGGTTGGGGATGATTTCTCGGCCGCCCGCTGACATCGCGCGCCGGTTGCCGACGCGGATTTTCTGGGACACGGGGCCCTTCCACTGGAGTGGAGATGGAACACCAGCGAAGCTGTACTATGGTGGAAATTATGTATGTCCAATTATGACTATTAAGATGCGATGCTGTAATTGGTTATTTGAACTACTGAAGAATGAGAAATATGATCCGGTTGTTTTCATTTATTCAGCGACCACAGAGACTATGGCCTCATGGTCGCTACGGTACAGCACCTTAGGGTGTACGGCAAAGGTTGACACGTTCTTGATAAACACGTCACCAACGCCGCGCGCGTTCGGTGCGAATGCGGGAAAAACGCCACCTACGTCGACAACAGTTCTGCGGGTTGCTGGTGCTGCTCCCCTCCCTCCCTCCCGTCCTCCCACGGCCTTTCGCGCGACGGAAGAAGTCGTGCTTGCTCTCCACGTGCGTTCGCTCCTCGTGAAGGCGCGGGTCCCTCGCGCGCTTTCACTCGCACGTACAGCATACTGCCAATGAGAGTTTTTAGGGGCGAAGCTCCTTAGGGTGTGGGTCTGTCCCTCCTCTGTAGTATGTAGTAGTAGTAGTAGTCGTCGTCGTAGTAGGTAGCCACGTCAACTTTTATGAAAAGAAAAGTTGTCGCAGTTTCACCTGAAAGGCGAAGCATCAATTGCGATAGCAAACTTGTAGAGAGCTATACGGAGTAATGATATTAGCTTTATCAGCTGTATAAACTTGGACATGCAGCAGCATCGGCAACACGCAGAACTGTTGTCGACGCCATCGGCGTTTTGCCCGCGTTCGCTCAAAATGCGTGCGGCGTTGGTGACTGTTGCCGGAGCCTCTGATATAAATAGGCACTTGGTGCCGCAGCTAAACGTCGCCTCCCTTCCCTCCCCCTCCCCCACGGCCTCTCGCGCGTCGGAAGAAGGCGCGTTTGCTCTACATATATGGTGATTGTAAAGGAGAAAAGAGACGCCTACTTCTGCAGCCCTTAAGCGAGCACGGCGCAGAACGCGCGTTTGTTCTCCGCCGTGCGTTCACTCCCCGTGAAAGACGCGCCCCTCGCGCCCTTTCACTCGCACATACAGCGCTCGGCGATCTCGGCCTGATACGTGCCGCCTATGCCTGCCGGTTTTGCTTCGCCCAGCCATGGCGACTCCACTCTATCCCTTCTTTCGCTCCCACTTACCCCTCCCCGTTGGCGCTGAGCCGTGCTCCCTCAAGGGCTGCAGAAGATAGCGCCAACCTTTCCCTTTCCCTCAAGAACCACTTATCATCGGCGACGATTTCATCTCCAAATGACGTCGTACGGAACCTCACGGCGACGGCGACGGCAGAAATCTGCTTTTGAGTGTCCATATAATTGCTATCGCAATAAAAATTCCGAAAGTTGTGTCCGTAGCGCGGAATCGAACCAGGGACCCCTCGCTTCCGAACGCGCGGCGCTAACCACTACGCCACGAAGCGCATATGGACACACGCACCACGATGACAATAAATACCCTATATTAACGAAAGACTGCGCGTTTCTAACGCGTTTGTGCTAGCGCGTTACGGCGCGTGTAAGAAGCTGGTGTAAGACGCTGTGGCCTCTCCGCCTTACCCCCGTATTCATAGACGCTCCTCGACTTGAACTTGACTTGCCACCGCCTTGGGCAGCGCGTTCGAAACGCATTGAAGGCGGTGGCAAGTCAAGTTCAAGTCGAGGAGCATTTATGAATACGGGGGTTATACTCTCTCAGCAGTCATGTGATGGCGTCGGCAAACGCAGTGCACGTTCCGGCATGTGTAAACGGCTGCGTAAGACGCTGTGGCCTCTCCCCCTTACTAGAGACAGCGTTCATAGATACTTTTTCAAAGTATCTATGAACGCTGACTAGAGAGTACTGCACGTTTCTAACGCGTTTGTGCTAGCGTCCCCTTAAGCGGGAGATGGTGCAATTATAATAAAGGGTGCTGTTATAAAATAGGAATGACGTCACATATGGCGCGTGTCATTGGTGGAAGTCAATCGTTCGATTTAGTGCGGCGAGACTGGGCGAATTACACGGAAGATTCACGGTTTACCGATGATTCCCTCCGGAGCTTCGCCCACTCATCATCATTCACCCGTGGATATGCGGTGTTTTTTTTTTTCTACATCCGGACGGGACCATCGAATACCCTTATGAGGCCTTAACAGCTTCGCTGTAATAAACGTAATAAGGCGTTGTAGCTCTCTTCGTTTCTCAAGAAGAGGGGTGGGATACGCCGTCTGCATATGCGGACACCTTTATTTCTCCTTGGCGTGACAAGGGAAAGCCGCATATCGACGGACAAAGTGAAATGCCACACAACATAATATCGACAAACTGTTTAACGGGCGTTAAACCCGTACGGCTGTATCGTAACGCTGCCGCGTTTCATCTTAATTAGTAAAACCGTAATACTGACTCAAGGTATCTCCAAAGCTCTTGCAGTCTCATTTTCTCATTAACCAATAAATCCCAAAGGTGGGAGTAGTTTTGAGATATTTATCTTTTTCGGCGTGTTCCTTTTAATCTGACGTAATGTTTGCTAAAGTATTAATGAGCAGGCAGGGTCATTATCGTAAAAATCATCAGTCAAGAAAAAAATCACCCTGTCAGAAAATCACCCTGTCAAGAAAAAATGGGGGGTAAGCGAAGCTTGTGGCAAGACGACACGGTCGCGAGCGTTCCGCTTCGTTTGCCCTACACTCAGGGTCGGCGGCTCTTCGCTGACGTTTGGCCTCAACATCGCGCTCTCGCAACTCGGACAACGCGGCTCTTTGGTGACGGTTCGCTTGGGCTTCGGAAGCGCTCACGCTAGAATCGGACGCCAACCTTCGCTTACCCCATTTTTTTGCTCGACAGACAGGGGTAGGGCTGGTGATTTTGTCTCTTTGGGTCCCACGTGTGACAAGGGTAGTTCAAGGACGCATTACAGGTCCCCGAGCCCACAGGGGTATGTGCCATTGAGCTTAGAACCGTTCTGCACGATCTACAGGATCGACCCACTTTTCAGTGTGACACCACCACCACCGCCGTCGAAACTGGTCAGCATATAAATCTTCGCTTCAAATCATTGAATACAGCCGTTGTCGCGAGCTTTCTGGAAGACATCTAAGCAGGGTTGCCAACTCTCAAGGTCACCGAGTCGTGATATGGGGGGGCGGGGGGGGGGGGGGATGTTCGGAGAACGGCTTCAGATGACCAACAGTAGCAGGATCAGTGGCAGACCTCCGAACGGCGCCCTCTCGGGTGGGACATCAGAGGGAGGAGTCCGCTGCTGCGCCGCGCCGCGCCGCGCACGCGCTCACTTGCTACGTGAAGGCAACTTCGCGCTCTCGGCCGACCTGCTCTCCTCGAGTTTTTGAAATGGGAGTCTGCAAGTTTGTAAAACAGTATATGCGGAATGTTCCGCGACACTAATTCCTGCAAAATATTGAGCGGAGTCATCGGCGTCAACGCACTTACTGTGGATTGCTCCTAGAGTCGTCTGCTGGTCTTCAGTAAGTATATGGGCGAGTATGGCACTGGTTTCTTATCCTTGCGGTTCTCTTGTCCTGGTGCACTCATAATGATACGCCGGCCCTTTTTTAGACCGTGAACAGCAGCATTTGGCCTTCAGATACTGCGTCTGCGCTCTTATACTGTGTTTGTCAGCGCGTGCTCCGTGTACGGTCGCCCGGTTTGTTGGCCACAGCATTCCAATTTTGTTGCTGCCCAGAGCATTAGGCATATCATGAAAGACGTTTGATGCCATTCTCAGGAGACTAGGTGGTCGCTGCGGTGCGTTGATGCATGCTCTGCTTTAGAAGCATTGATGCAAAATTCGGTCTGAAACGTCTTATTGTAGGGCGGACAAAATTTCTAGGTGATACAAAGTTACGTAGTCTTGTGCTGCGCTGCTGACCTTCGCAGGATACTTGGTTACTTCCACCGTGACGCAGCTTGCCCCTGCAACTTAGTCGGCTCAGCGAAGCTCTTTCTTACTTTGCTCCTTCCTGCCATGTGTAGCGAGCACATTGCGCGGGTGAGGATCGTCCAGCGATGAAAATTAGTGCTATAAAAAAAACAGGTGCCTACCTTCGCTTAGATCACTGTTTTCAATATACTTTGTTCTGTAAAAAAACGTCATGCGTGTTTAAAACTAAAAGAAGAAAATTAAGAAGCGCAGGTTTGCTGATACTTGACCGCACAAGTCAACACACTTTAAACATACTTTAAAGTAGAAAAACACATTTTAAAGTAGAAAAAAAGTGGGGGTGGAAGGGGGTTCACAAGCGTTCCTGCGTGTTCTTTTCTTTTTATAACAATACTTGTTGATTCTTATGCTGATAAATAAATGTTTTCCTAGTGGTCTTCGGTAGTCTGAAAGTGTGTTGAACACAAATGGTCCAATGCTAACGATATTTTTGCATTGGACCGTGGTGATGACATTTACTTGCATGAAATTGTGTGAAGCATGCTTGATGATTGCGAAACGTTATAGAACGTGGTGCAACTAATATTCTATATAATGGGTTGTCATTGCACAAATTATATTTTTCTGGTTAGGAAAAGGTTTTATACATGCAACACCAATTGACTGGAATTATGAGCGAAGTTTAAAATTTGTATTCACCTACAATACGTAGTCGACGTGAACTTTTATTGCGTAGCAATTATATGGACACGCCAAAGCATACTTCTGCCGTTGGCGTCACCGTCGCCGTCTCCTTGAGGTTCCGTATGACGTCAACGACGATGAAATCGTCGCCGCGCGCCGTATGCTGTATGTGCGAGTCAAAGGGCGCGAGGGACTCGCGCTTTCACCATACAGAAAGAAAAAAAAGTTAAGAGAGGACACTCCGCGAAATCTGGCCTCAGGAAGTACGTAACGACCACGTAACAAACTAGTGCTCTCACCAAACGCCAGAGGACGCAAGTGCGAAAAACAAAAAGTTATCATCAATTAAACAGAATGTTTTTTACAAAATAATAATTATGCGCCTATATTTGACATGTTATTTATACATAAAAACAATTTATTCAACGCACCTTACGTGGTTATTTTTGTTCAGCCGCACTGCCATAAGCAGCATCTACGATTTCGCGCCGAGAGTACTCGCCATACCAGCATGCGACAAGCCCAGGCATGACCATAGGCATGACAGCGGGAAGGTTTCGTCAACGTCGGCTGCTTCGGTGTTTTCGTGTGTGAGACAGCAGGTGAGGTACGTTTTTAAGCGAAGCTTGTTGAATTACATGTTGTTGGGCTAGTTGGGTCATAGAGAAAGAAAAAAAAGTTAAAGAGTGGACACTCCCATAGACCCCGGCGGCCCAATCGACTCTAGCGCACCTGGTGGTTGGTGAGAGCAACTGGCCTGCGCTTCCCGTTTCGGTTTCACTGGCGCGAATTTTGGATTACTGTGCGCAACCGACGTTTGGCTATGGCGAAAGTTAATGATTTCAGACCACTTTTCTCCGCCCAAATAGCAATGCTATTGTTTGTCGTTTTGATTTAGCGATTCCCTATTTGTTTTAGCTCAAAACTGTGCGTGCGAATTGAGGTCATGACGTAATCTTTATTTCGACTAAGTTATAATAGAAAGATATGCAGGTAATCATAATTCACTACGGCTTTATTCATCGCGCTTTTCTTTTGGAACAAGCGGTCAATCTATATATCAATCAAAGAGACAGAGTACCCGCAATGTTTTTATTCCAAGGCAAGGTAGAGGCTGAGCATATAAAAAGCACAAAATGAGAAGAACATCGCACAGAAATGCAAAGTAGACAACAAATGCATCTAGACTTACAAATAAATTCTAACAAATAGAGTGAGAACACAGACAACGCACACATCGCTAGAGTTGGCAGTAGCCGACAAGCTGGTGAAGAATGACGCACTGGGCAAGTGGGTAAGGATCTATATGGATCTATGGCAAAAACTCAGCGCACAAAGTTGATAAAGAAGGAAGAAGTGACGTATACACAGCAATAAAGTCCCGAGTCACGACTCGGGTTAACAGAAGTAATGCACAGAAAAGAAAAAGCGTACAGAAACCACACGACACAATATATCAGAAAAGCAAAAATACAGTGTGTTGGCTGTTCTTAAGAGCAACTTGCCCAAAATGAGAAAAAAAAGCGAACTTGATGCTTCAACGTTGCCTGTTCGTCCTCGGAAAGGTAGGGCAGCTTGCCCACAATGTGAAAGACAGACTTTATGCTACAACACTTGCAGACCTGTTGCCTCTTCTTATGTGTCGCTCTCATCAAAAACTTAGAGCCCAAGTTACTTGCGTCTGGGCGTTGCTGTGACGCTTCCAAGTTGAAATAGATGGTAGTCATCACTTATCCAAAATTGTGGACATTAATTGGTGCTACAAAGCGGTATCAGAGGGCTAACAGCCGAAGAAAACCACTTTCGCTCATTATTTTTCAAAAAGGCTGCACACAGTGCATTATCACTGTCATTGTTTTTCACAAAGGCTGTACACAGTGCGTTATCACTGTCATCATTTTTTACAAAGGCTGTACATATTGCGTTATCACTCTCATTGTTTTTCACAAAGGCTGTACATAGTGCATTATCACTGTCATTGTTTTTCACAAAGGCTGTACACAGTGCGTTATCACTCATTTTTTTACAAAGGCTGTACATAGTGCCTTATCACTGTCATTGTTTTTCACAAAGGCTGTACATAGTGCATTATCATGGTCATCATTTTTTTACAAAGGCTGTAGATAGTGCCTTATCACTGTCATTATTTTTCACAAAGGCTGTACACAGTGCGTTAACACTGTCATTATTTTTCACAAAGGCTGTACACAGTGCGCTATGACTCACAAGCTATGATAATAAAGGGGCAGCGTCCGCAACCCCATCAACAGCTGCAGTTTTGGACAATCTTATGAAAAGTTTTGATGGGCGTGGTGAGGAGGTTGACGAGAAGCTAATATACGAAAGGCATGAAAATGTGAACCATGCCCACTTCATACTGTGTTCCTTACCCGCTTGAATATATTTCAACACGCGCTTTTGCTATCGTTATATTACTTGAGCTGGAGAGATAAAGTGCACATAGTGACCGACGACCCACACTAACGTGCAGAGTTCGCCCGCATATGCTACAAAAATACAGAGAGGCTACCAAGCATAATTTCTTTTTAAGGTCATACTCTTCATAGTGGGTAAACAAAAGAATGGACATAACGAAGGAGTGGTTAGTCCCGTTGAACTTGATAGAGGGCCATAATGAGGTCTGATGTAACGAAGTAATGACTATAACAAAGCTATTGCAGGATTCGGTTCAACTTGAATGCTTTTGTGTAAAGCAGCCGCTAATTGCTAAGCTTTGAACTTGTCAAGCTGTATACCTGAAAGTGAAGACTGGAACCTAACCCTATCTAAGTTTCGGTTCACAAAACGCACATGCCAACATAAACGAACCCGGCAAAACATTTTCAGAAACTTCTCGCGACACCCAGCAGAGCAGAAATGAAAATCGCCAACACTTGAGAGATGGTGATACAAAACATCAGACACTTTCAGGTGATGTGCAGTGGCCTCAATAATGGCAAGAAAGTGACATTCAAGTTGTTGTACGTATTCAAAAGCTGCTTCCGATGGCACAGTTAGATTTCCGAAAAGTTTGCTGGGGACGTGGTATGCTTTGAGCATTGTGAAATACTGATGGGTCCCCTTTAGTGTCTCGTTGTCGTCTATCAATATCTGTGGGCAACTGCAAGTATCACGTGCATTCCGAAGAAAGTATTTGATGAGAAAACCAGCTACATAATATGTAGCGGAGTCATCAATAATATGGGAGTGAATGTTGGTCGCAAGTTCAGATGAGATCGTCTAGAGCGGGAAAGTCGTCAGGCTGTGGCTGTGCACACTCCTCATTATCCACAAGAGACGCACTAGCGAGGGAGAATGGCGAGAGCTCCTGAAGGAGGTCACATTCATCATCCTCGACATTTCCGTATTCTGACAGTTTGAAGAGTTTTCTTATGCAGATGTGCTTCAGGCCACAAATAAATTGTGCTACATTGGGGTTGGTGTTGCAACCTTGCTTTTGCCTTATGTGGCCAAATATGTTCTCCAGAGGATCCTGTTGAAGTCTGCGTGTTAGCAGGTATTCAAAATTGTAATTTTTGGAGAGGTCGTCCCACAGTTGACAAATTGCCTGAATTGTGATTTGCCAACCAACGACGGTTTGTGGTTGACGTCTGCCATCAAACGTCCATGATGCAATCCAGGGAGGCTGGCCTCGAAGGAAGTCAATCAGCTCTGAATCCTCTTTCACGATTGCATGCCGGAGCTTTTGCGAAGTTTTCTTTTTACTCGAGCTGTTCAAGGCATCGAAAATCCTGTCCATACGATCACAAAATTGTGCTGTAGTGATGGCCGAGGCAGGCAGCACTTTCGCATACACCAATGCCGTGATAGCAATCGAAACTGATGCACTGAGGACCTGCGTTGCTCTGCTGACCTTCATATTAGAAAAAGGTTTCTGATGAATGTGCCTTTCAGTCAACTTTGGAGCCAATCGCAACCGCAACTCATGTGAGGATTGGTAAAGGCTTACAATGTGGGACCAGTCAACGATGTCATCCCCAATATATAACTTGTGTGCTTGCACATTATTGCGCGTTGTTTTACTTAAATATGGAACATCAAAGATGAAATATACCCGCTCACCATTAACTTCAAAAAAAGGCTTTGCTACAGTCACTCTTAGTTGGTTAGCGAGACTTACATTTGAACTGCCCTGGTCACAAATGACTGCTTTCACTGCAATGTTAATGCTCCTAAGCTCCACAGTGAGTGACACCAGCAGGTTATGCATAACAGATGATAGGTGTTGATGTGTGCCCTATAGTAAAGCAACCGGTTGAACCCACTTTTTCGAAACACCAACAAGAAGAACTACCATTGCTCGATCAGCAATGGTTGAAGTGCGATCAGTGCCATCATCTGTAAAACCCTGGACAATGTCCCGTGCAGCATCATAACACAAATTCTTTTTGAGTGCTATTTCATCGAAAACTAAAGCACACACTCGGTCCCGTTCATTCCAAGCTTGAGTATTTGTTGCAATGGAAGAAATTATTCCTGGAATTGTGCCTGGAGTCATCTTTACAATGGCTAGCCACCTCCTTAATGAACGCCGGGAGGGCAAAGAAAAATATGGAGCCAGAAATCGGTATGCTCGCGGACCACGGAAGTTTAAGTGAAGAGCAAATTTCTTGAACCACACGGGAAACCGCTTGCCCTTGCCTTTGGGCCTCAAGCGAACATGTGCAGAAAGAAGTTTAAAAACCTCCTCGGTGACGTGCGGTCGGATAATGCCAAGGGCCTTTGAAGTCGATGACGGTGCTCGGTGAGGCTGCCTCAGCAGTCTTTTGATAGTTTTCCGCTGTGCTGCTACTTTGGCTTGCAGACGTCGAATGGTTTGCTTGTATTTCTTTGATGGAGACCTTGCAGCTGGCACACAGGAAAGCACTGCAATAAACAAAAATTGATTTAAAAGCGAACAGCAACTAATCCCGTACGAGCGCTTTCTTCGCTTCTTTTTTACCCAAGGTGCCCAACTTTCTGTGGTGCAAAGTTTTCGATTCCACAAATTGAAAAAAAAAACATTAACAATGGCACCCTAATAATGAAAATCACTGAGAGCCCACCATGACATTTTATTGGTGCTAGTTTGCTCAGAATGTCCTAAACATAAAATTGCACATTGAAAACAGCTGCAATAACAGCATAATCACCATTTGCTGTAGGGCACTCAGGCGTGGAGCTGTTGGAGGACACATCTTCTGGAGAGTCTTGTGAAGCTTGTTCAGTACCTCGGACACTGCTGTCGGAACAATCTTGCGAGCAGCCGGCGGAAGTCACTATATCAATAGTCTGTTGAAGTGAACATAAGTGTTGAAGCAAACAGTAAACTCACCAGTCACACATGTTCCCTTTGTGACAACTGAGCGACTGCCCAAGGTTTCCTCCAGCAAGACGCAGTCAGCAGGAACTCCTTCACCAGCTACATGGGAGCTGCCACCTGTAGAGGTTTGGTCAACAGTCAACTCAGTTCGAAAAAAAAGACAAGTCGACACTGTACACACCCTGCTCCTCGGGGCACTTCAATGTGTGGGAGCCGCTTTTCGAAGCCTCTGCCGCAGACCCTAAAGAAATGAAACAACAACAATTTGTCAGTAAGAGGCTTAAAATAACAAAAACTGAAGCACATCCACACCTTGCAGTGAGGCTTCTGGAGTCATGTCCCAGTCACTACTTGAAGCGATGCTCAGAGAACCTGCATATATGTGTAGTTGGTACACGTTACAAAGCTTGTAGCACAGGGAAATTTAAACCGCCCTTTCAAACGCATGAATTGGTAGGTGGAAGAAAAGAGAATGCATCAACAGAGAAACAAGCAATTTGTGGTTTGTGGAATTATCGACAGTGCCAGCTTTCTTTGATACGAGGTATATGTGTACATGTGCATGAAGGCTTCAAGTTAACATTAAATATCCTTTCAATGTATTTCTAAACAAGTTGCACAGGTCAATAGCATAAAATAATGACAGGAATGTAAAGCTGTTAGGAAGGTAATAGCCCACAATTCACAAAATTTAAGACTTTCGAAGTGTTACTTCTACAGCGAGGTTTGTCCATCGGCTACAAATATCTTCCAGGTTAACTGTCACCACTGATTCAAAAGAAGTGGCTGCTATCGCAGATAATTGAGTTTCTGTCAATCACTTACATGGTGCAATTGGTTGCACACAGGGAACAGCCATTCTTGTAAGCCTTGTGTGCCCAGGGTCCATGAAACTATCAGCAGTAAAATGGTCGCTGCAAACCCTGTACGTTGCGTACAATAGGCTGGCCGGCTTACTCAGGAGATCATCTCGTCCGGCATACTGCATCCATGCTGTCATCCTGCATCGGCAATGAACTATCAGCTGAAGGCGAAGTGCTCGAACAGTGATTTTGTTATTGTTAGCCTCACTGAGCAAGCACGAAAAGTAACCTTGAAGACATGCAAACCATACAAAAGCTTTAGCGCACCTGCCGTCCCGTGGTATGCGGAAGAAACTCGTCCCTGGCTTCTTGTGGGTTCTGCCATTGTTCAAGCACCACGAAACACAGCAGTAGCTGCCGTAGCTTGGACCGCCGGACGGCATGGCATCAGCGCGGTCTGAAAATGTCAGTAAATGCACACCAGGATTTATTCGTGGTCCGAGGCTTCGGGAAACGCGTCGTGAAGCATGCGAGGCCCAGCGACCGCTCCTCAACAGGGAGTTTTCGAGTTTTCGAATAGCGAAAGCAAAGCTTGCGGGCGTAGCGTTGCGGGCTTCACTTAAGGGGAGCCCGCGAGCGTACGACGCGTTCGCCGCTACGCCGCAAGCTTTTCGTACGCTATTCGAAAACTCCCTAATGTTTCGCAGCGAGCTCAGCGCACAGCACGCGTCGCCTCGGCTTGACGCCATGCCCCAGTTTGCTATACTAGGGCGAAATCTTGTACGCGTTCTTGTACGCGTTCCACGATGGGACGGAGGCGTTCCGTTCCATCGAGCCGAACGCGATTCTGCATACGTTGCACAATGTTCACGTCTTGCCGCCGCATACAGCCGCAAACTGTTTTTTAGCAAACCTCGCCGTCCTCATAAGCTCCAGAAAAAGATTACAACTGCGCGAATAAGACACCACGTAAGAAACACAGAAACGCCCACCCACACGAAGCGCAACGCGTGTGGGCGTGTTTATGTTTCTTACATGGCGTCTTATTCGCGCAGTTGTAACCTTTTTCTGATTCAATGACCCAACTAGCCCAACAACATGTAATTCAACAAGCTTCGCTTGAAAACGTACCTCACCTGCTGTCTCACACACGAAAACACCGAAGCAGCCGACGTTGACGAAACCTTCCCGCTGTCATGCCTATGGTCATGCCTGGGCTTGTCGCATGCTGGTATGGCGAGTACTCTCGGCGCGAAATCGTAGATGCTGCTTATGGCAGTGCGGCTGAACAAAAATAACCACGTAAGGTGCGTTGAATAAATTGTTTTTATGTATAAATAACATGTCAAATATAGGCGCATAATTATTATTTTGTAAAAAACATTCTGTTTAATTGATAACTTTTTGTTTTTCGCACTTGCGTCCTCTGGCGTTTGGTGAGAGCACTAGTTTGTTACGTGGTCGTGACGTACTTCCTGAGGCCAGATTTCGCGGAGTGTCCTCTCTTAACTTTTTTTTCTTTCTCTATGGTATAACTCTCTACAAATTTGCTATCGCAATTGATGCTTCGCCTTTCAGGTGAAACTGCGACAACTTTTTTTGGCATACGTCAAGTTCATCTCTCTACAGAGGATGCACCTGGTGGTACAGGTACAGGGTTCGACGAGTTGGTGCTCCACTCCGCATTGCAGACACACGTCGACCATCTGCCCTGTCCTCCAGCAGTTGTGACATGCCTCCACTTCGGTCTTGAAAGAGTGGCAGAAGCCCGTAGATCAGGTTATTCGTGAGCGCTTGCACGTTGATGAAGGTCATTACGGTAGACTTAGTTTTGCCGAGAGGTCTTGCGTCATTGATTGTATACTGGGACCTCTTACTCATTGCTACCAAGTCCTGGGTGATCTCTTTTTGAGTTTGATTGTAGAGCGCAATGTAAATGGTAGGTTTAGTTTTGAAGGACGCCGAATGCAAAGGGACATCTGCGGCTATTCTCACCGACTCACAGGCAGCGTGTCGCCTCTTCTTGTCAGGGGCGGTACCCCGGGCGGTGATTAGGATCATACGCAATAAGCTCTGTAATTTTCGCAGCCTAACGTGTGGTGCCCGGCACACGAAGGCAATGAGGTAAATACGAGGGTGGACTGAAAAGCTCCAGCACTAAATATCCGAGCGTAGGACCAGCCACGTAGGGACTTTCCAACGACTGCGAGAGAAATCTTGGAACAATAAATAGAGGAAAGGCGGGAGTTCGGCAGGGCGCATCCAAAATTGACCAGACGGCAGGCGACGGACTGGCGCCGACTCCAAACAAACACTTATCCTAATCTACACAAGCTACGACTAATACATGACAAAGCGTACGCAGACAAATGTCCGTGGTGTGGTGAAAAGCATTCATTGGCTCACATCACACTCATGTGCACCAGAAGACCTCCACAAGCGAACACGCACAAATTTACAAAAGAACACTTTCCAAGGGAGTGGGAGGCATGCCTTGCGGACGAGGAACAGGACAGTCAGCTGGCTCTGCTCTACCAAGCCCAGCGAGCCGCTCAAGCCAGTGGAGCCCTGGGCTCGGGGCTTCACCCACATTTTCCTTCTTTTTTGCATTTTGCCAATAAAGATGAATCTTATTCTTCTTCATTCTTTTTTTCATTGCCAGGGAATTTGAGCTCTCAGGCCATCGTTATGTCTCGCACGACTTCGAGCACTGTGCAACGACTCTGTGCATATATGCGAAGCTATTCTGCGCATCGGCCTTTAGAGCAGTTACTATAAACGTTTTTTACATGCGCGTACATGAAAGACCATCCGTGTTTTGTTGCATTCTATACTGTGTTGCACTGACTGCTCCAATTCTGGTTTTCGCAAACGAAAACTGCGGAGCGCCAGACTGCCTTCCACATCTTTGCTCACGTAAGTAGTCACTGCCACTTTGACACCTGTCGTGTTTTATTATTTACGGTTTTGAGGCGGGAGTTTTAGGTGGAAGTTTTAGGCGGTAATGAAGTTTTGCAATGAAAGCGCCTTGATTTTAACTGGAATCTCTAATATTGTTTTAGAGGCATGTTTACGTCTGCGTACGTTTCTTTTATTGTGTGCATATTCAGGTTTGCCAAAGCCGTCTAAAATTACCTCTGTGACGTTTCGTTGACCGGTGATCATTCGGATGACGATGACATTCCCGTTTGGCCCGGAATGATGAGACGTGCTACGATCTTCTTCGCGTATAGCCTCAGCATTCTTCCGTCAACGCTCTTGTGCGAGATCACTCGTGTGTTTTTCGGAGCGTGAAAGATGCCCGCGAATACACGCAAAACTGCCGAACGAATGGCCGCTCGAGGCAGTTTGCGTGTATTGGCAGGCATCTCTCAAATGTGGAGAAACACTTTATGTAGCTCATATTGAGAAACAGAAGGCGGTATCGGGGGTTTCTCATGTTGCATTACAATCTTCTCATTGACACTTTTCATCTAACTATAGTAATTGAGAAGTTGATTAATTAATTAGAACTAATTATCTAACTAGGCGGAATGCAAAAAATAATCTGAGTATCTCCAACATTACCTTGGTTCTGTCCTGGTACGTGGCACATGCATATTTTTTTAAAGTTTGGCTAAAGTTAAATGAAACACCCTGTATGTAGTGCACTGTTGCCTTGTTTTTTGTAACATAATCCGACAGTGCAGCTGTTTACAGCATCTTTTTTTACGATACCTAACATTTTTTCGCTTTAGTCATGCACCAATTAAATTTTGAGGTCGCACTGGCGTTTTCTTTTTTTTTTGCTAGTCTGTGCAGTAACAAAATTCTGTTAAAAAAAGAAAAATTCCAATATACAGTTGTAATAGGCACTGCTGTTACATTATAAACATAGATACTCCGAGTTTATCAGTGTAACAATAAAGAGTTCTTACTATGCAGGCACATACCTACGTGCAAGGGAGAAGGCGCGTGAGGGTGAAGACACCGATCATGTACCTTCTACAGGTGCCGAAAGGGGCACACGCAAACGCCGCCGCCCAAAGGGCCACCACGAAACTGCTGAACTCCAAGAACCCAGGTAACTGTTATTTCATATTAAATTCGTACGAACTAAATTTTCAGCGTGACGCATATACAGTCGAATCTCGATAATTCGAACTCGAAGGAGCCCGAAAGTTTGTTCGAATTAAAGGAAGGACTTATTTCTGAAGTATTCGTACACCACAGCACGACGTACGAACGGAGTCATATATCACGGCGCGCAAGCAGATGGCGAGCAGGGGCCACGAGACTGCCCACGTCGGCCAACGCTCGCTTCGCGATAACGGCAGAAAACGATGCTGAAGGGAGCGGGCGGCGCCAGCAATGCGGCGCCGGGCGCGCGCGGACACGTCGAAGGTGAGGGAGGAGGGCGTCAGGAAAGCGGATTTGGCTTCAGCAGTGGCACGGTGTGAGCAGTGGTGACGCCGTCGCTTCGGTGGCTCCCCTCACTCTCCCTCTCAACTCCCTCGTACCTCCCCCACCTTCGACTGTCACCGTGCGCGCCCGCCGCCGGCCCGGCACCAGCTTAACCCTTTCCCTTTCGTTTCCTGCCGTTGAAGCGAGCGTTAGGCCGGTTGTGAGCAGTTTCGTTGGCCGGACTGGGCCTGCGTCGTTGCTTCCCTCTGCGTCGCAGCCGCAGCGTTGAGACATCGACTCGTACACGCGTGTTACGGCGCGACGACGTAACGGTGACCTTGCCATTTGAGAGAGAGAAATTTACGCCACGGTTATTTTTCTTTTATTGCCATAGAAATTACATGGACACTCCAAACGCATTTTTGCCTCCGTCGTCGCCGCCGTTGTCGTCGCCGTGATATTCCGTATAAAGTGCAATGGCGATGAAATCGTCACCGCACGCCGTGTGTGGCTTTTAGTGTGTGGGCTCATTTCGGTGTAAGCAATAAATTGCATATGCAAGCACTCTAGAGCACAATTGATTTATAAACTGCACGAGCTTAACCTTTAACCCATTGGCTTGCGTAACTATGTCACCAAGGTCAAAGTTAGTGAAACTGGGTGGAAAATTACGGCTTATGTTCCCACCTTGTGTGTGGATGACTCACTAATTTTGTAAAAAAAATCTTTACGAGTGCTTGGCAATGTTATTGTGTGGAGGGTTTCAAACATGCTAGTCATAGGCGTGCAACATTTTAATGGTTTAATTACAAGCAACTGAAGTTCTTACTGTATATGCTTGAAGCAGCCGTGCTGCAAATGGTCGCAGTTACTCAAGGTTGCACTTGTCTGCTATCTTTTATTTCTTAAAGAATCGCAATATATTTGCTCAATTTGAAGTATGTGATGTGTTTGTTAGACTGGTGTTTAGGTATATGTTCAAGCCTTCGCCATTTCTGAATTGGCTATGTGATCTGTGGCAAATAAAATTAGGGTGGTGTAACAATGCTGTCACACTGAAGCTGTGTGTTACCCGCCGTGGTTGCTCAGTGGCTATGGTGTTGGGCTGCTGAGCACGAGGTCGCGGGATCAAATCCCGGCCACGGCGGCCGCATTTCGATGGGGGCGAAATGCGAAAACGCCCGTGTACTTAGATTTAGGTGCACGTTAAAGAACCCCAGGTGGTCCAAATTTCCGGAGTCCCCCACTACGGCGTGCCTCATAATCAGAACTGGTTTTGGCACGTAAAACCCCATAATTTTTTTTCACTGAAGCTGTGCCTTTGCAGAGCCGCGCTTACCTCTTTTCTCGTACAACATTATCAGAAATGCATTATCTGTTCCTTTCTTTGAATGCCAATTGGCACCTACTTCGCACGTGATTAGGAGGCTGCTGTCATCTACCAGTCGCCAACTAGTCAAGACAGCAGCCTCCTGAAAGCTAGCAAAATAGCCGACACTTACACTGGTTGGCGATTGTACATGCAACACCTTCAGTTAGATGTAAAATATGTCTTCAAGGCAACAGAAGAGAATTTCACTTGTGATCGGTAAATGTTAGAACCATGTTAATAAAGGTGGAATGCTCGAAAACTGTGCTGGGACCAATAAATTTTAGTGCTGTCCATTGCCAATATATATTGCAGTGCTTATTGCCAATGCATTGAAAAACTATACGTTCACTAAGTGTGCTTGAATTAACATACGGTTTACAGATGCCTAATGTTTTTGCAGTAAGAAGACCTGCTGAATTAAGGAGCTACAGCCCAGCAGCCTGTTCTAAACCAGGTTTATCAAGGTCGATACCTGTAATGGACGTTACTCGGAGGCACTCATATTTAATGTTGATTGCTAGCTTGTCTATTCGTGTTTACTTCTTGCAATAAAAAATATTTTGCTGTATGTGTTTCGTGTATTGTACAAGCGCAAACCTGCATGCCGCCGGCCGGCGAAACGCCGCAGGGGCATGGGAGAGGGAAGGAAAGGGAGACGAGGGTGGCGTTAGAGGGGAGGGTGAAAGAAAACGGATGACAAAATCGCGATTGTAGCAGGATTCAATCCGTATTTTTTTAATGCTTCTAGTGGTTTTACAAAATCCCATTTAAAGACGGGATTTTTCGAAACTACTTTAAGCAGGATTCTAGAACTTCTTGCAATAGTCATATCCGCCGGACATTAGCAAAATATACGACCGTTTATCACCTTCTAAAGGGACTGCACGGATTCTTTAGTGCGTCTTTCAGACGTTCATTTAGTCTTGGCGAATCGGTATGGAAGCAGTTTTCTATCGCTTTTGTGCTAGCTGGGTTAGGAAGGCTCACAATGTTTCAACAAAGTCACCCTCTCGCCAGAACGGGAACTGGCCTCCCTGGTGCAGTATACGGCTGCTATCTCCCAAATGACTCCTACATTCAACCCATGACCCTCAGTCCCCAGCGGCTGCGGAGCACCTGACCAAGGCGGCGGTCAGGCCTGAGACGCGGCAGAGAGTGCTAATAATCTCTGGGTTCGTACAGGCCACCAATGGAAACTTAACCTGGCAACGTTCAACACGCACACCCTATTTATTGAGGCTACCTTAGCAGGGCTATTTGAAGAATTATCTGGTATTGCCTGGCATATTATTGGCCTTAGTGAGGTTAGGAGAACTGGTGAGGCTTATACATTGCTGACTAATGGCAACGTCCACTGCTACAAAGATCTTCCAGATAGGAAAGAATTCGGAGTATGATTTCTAGTACATAACGACATAGCGGGCAACATTGATGAATTCTAAAGCAATAATGCGATGGTAGTAGTCGTCGTAATAAATCTGAATAGGAGATATAGAATAAAGGTTGTAAAAACCTACGCCCCAATCTCCAGTCCCGATGATGAAGAAATAGAACAGTTTTATGAAGATGTTGAATTAGCTATGAGAAAGGTGCAAACTCCGTGTACTGTTGTCATGGGCGACTTCAATGCAAAAGTGGGGAAAAAGCAGGCTGGCGAGCAAGATATTGGCAACTACGGCATCGATTATAAGAACACTACAGGAGATATGTTGGTAGAATTGGCGGAAAGCAATAGGCTCCGAATAATGAATACCTCATTCAGGAAGCGTAGAAACAAGGAGTGGACCTGGAAAAGCCCTAACGGAGAAACAAGGAATAAAACAGATTTCATACTCTCTGACGATCCCAGCATAGTGCAGGATGTAGAAGTGTTAGGTAGGGTAAAGTGCAGTGTCCATATGTTAGTGAGGTGTAGGATTTCTCTCAGTTTGACGAGAGAAAGAATAAAGTTAGTCATGAAGAAACAGGCCAACCTAGACGCAGTAAGGGTAAAAGCAGACCAATTCAGGCTGGTGCTCACAAACAAATATGGAGCTTTAGAACAGGAAGATAAAGACAACATAGAGGTAGTGAATGAAACCATAACTAGTTGAACCATAACAGCAATTGAAGTCGGAGGTAAAGCACAAAGGCAACCAGTAGGTAAGCTCTTCCAAGTAACAAAGAACCAGATAAAGAAACGGCAAAACATGAAAATGTCAAACTCGAGAGATCAGATAGAATTCTATCAATTGGCGAAACTGATCAACAAGAAGAAAGTAATGGATACCTGAAATTATAACATGTAAAAGATGGAAGAAGCATTGAAATATAGACGCACTATGAAATCAGTAAGAAAACTAGCATAGGTGAAAGCAAAAGGAATGCACTGAAAGATAAGCAGGGTAATATCTTCAGAAATTTCGATGCAGCAGAAGAATTCTATACTGACCTATGCAGTACCCAGAGCAGCCAAGCTACTTTCATTCGAAGTAGTGATAAACAGGATACAGACGCCTCATCTATAACTAGCGGTGAAGTTAGAAGGACCGTGAAAGACATGAATAGGGGAAAAGCTGCTGGAGAAGATGGAATAACAGTCGATTTAATGAAGGATGGAGGCGATATCATACTCGAAATGCTTGCGGTCTTTAAACGCAATGCCTCACGACTTCAAGTGTACCACAAAGCTGGAAGAACGCAAACATTATCGTCACCCATAAAATGGGATATGTTAAAGAATTGAATAATTATAGACCAATTAGCTTGCTCTCAGTATTGTATAAAATATTCACCAAGGTTATTTCAAATAGAATCAGGGCAACACTTGACTTCAGCCAACCAAAAGAACAGGCTGGCTTCAGGAGGGGATATACTACGATAGAGCATATCCATGTCATCACACAGTTAATCGAGAAATCGGCGTAGTAGAATCAACTTCTCTACATGGCTTTCATAGATTATGAAAAAAGCTTCTGTTTCATCAGATATGCCAGCACTCATAGAGGCATTACATAACCAAGGAGTACAGGATGCATACCTGAATATATTGGCAAATATCTACAAGAATTGGAGCGCAACCTTGGTTCTCCACAATAAAAGTTGAAAGTTACCTATCGAGAAAGGGGTCAGGCATGGAGACAGAAAATCTCCAATGCCATTGACTCCATGCTTAGAAGTATTCAAGCTCTTAGACTGGGAAGGCTTAACAGTGAGCATCAACGGCGAATATCTCAGCAACCTTCGGTTTGCAGATGACATTGTCCTATTCAGCAACAATGGGGACGAAAACAGCAAATGATTGAGGACAGTAACCGAGAAAGTGAAAGAGTGGGGTTGAAGATTATTATGCAGAAGACAAAGATAATGTTCAGTAGTTTGGCAAGGGAACAAGAATTCAGCATCGCCAGTCAGATTCTAGAGTCTGTAAATGACTACGTTTATCTAGGTCAATTACTCACAGGGGACCCTGATCATGAGAAATTAATTTCTATAATTTTAAAATTGGGCTGGAGTGCATACGGCAGGCATTACCAAATCATGACTGGGAGATTACCACTGTCGTTGAAAAGAAAAGTATACAATCATTGCATCCTACCGGTGCTAACATTTGGGGCAGAAACTTGGAGGTTAACAGAGAAGCTCGAGAACAAGTTAAGCACCGCACAAAGAGCAATTGAACGAAAAATCTTAGGACTAACGTTAATAGACAGGAAGAGAGCGGTGTGGATCAGAGAACAAACGGGGATAGCCGATATTCCAGTGACATTAAGCGGAAGAAGTGGAGCTGGGCAGGCCATGTAATGCGTAGGATGGATAACCGGGGGACCATTAGCGTTACAGAATGGATACCAAGAGAAGGGAAGCGCAGTCGAGGTAGGCAGAAAACCAGATGGGATGATGAAGTTAGGAAATTTGCAGGCGGAAGTTGGAATCAGCTAGCGCTAGGCTGGGGTAATTGGAGATCGCAGGGAGAGGCCTTCATCCTGCAGTGGGCATAAATATAGGCTGTTGATGATGATGATGATGATGGCGGGTAGTCTAGCCTAGCAGCACTGCGTCGTCTTCGTCGTCCAATTGATGGTCGTCGTCTTCGTGCCCACGCAAAATAACCTGGGTGCGAAATCTGATGCCCCTTCACTATGTGGTAAAACTTTATTTCTGATATGAGGTAAGGTCATACTTACCTGAAGTCAGTGAGCTATAGCAAACGAAAGTCATTTGATTGAGTTTGGTATGGCTCAACTACCATTCATGTAATGACAACCTAGCATAAGTGCATAAGCTAATATACACAGGCGCCCAGTACCTGTATTTCATCGCAAATTAAGAAACCAAGATTTTATAGTGACTAAGCTTTGCCATGAGTGCAGTGCTCTCACGTGCAAATCGGCTTACGTGGTAAGTGGTTTTGTATGTCTTTCCTTATTAAAACTGCTCAAGCAGAAAGAGAACAATGAAATGAAGTGCAGGGTCATATGTGCAAGACACAAGTAGGACAGAGCATTAGGCCATGCTGTCGTCAGATGAACTTCAGCATGCAGTAGCTTTAGGTAATGAATGCGTGTTCATTGCGTCAGTGCAACTTGCACCAACCTCTAATGAAAGAACACAATGTCTACATTATAGATGTTAGCTCATTAGCACCATGTGCAGGGCAGCCCAAGAAAGTAAGGGACTGTTTGTTGCCATTCTTTATTTTCATAGCCAACATATAGTTTCTTCGTTGGAGCTTTGTGGAGAATTGCGAATATGTTCTGTGTAAATCCGCAATGTGGACGTGTTCTAGTATCATCCATTCATGGCTAAACTATTTTGTCAATATCAGGTAGCGACGTGAGCACTGTGAAACGGAACACAGGAATTTGCAGTTAAGCAGCCACAGTAACTCAGCCTCTGTGCTGAGCATAAAATTGTTCCAAGTGAAAAAATTCGTATTGGCAATCGAGTACACATTCACATGTACGGTACAACTCCATATATCACAAGTAATCTATCACTCGATCTCGTATTGCTTACAGTTGCACAAACCTTATTGCAGCCTTATCTTTGGAGTAAAATAGGCTTACAAATCACAGTTACTTCACTCTATTAAGATGTATTAGCCCCAAGGCTCTCCGTTATTTCTACACGCATGGTACAATAGCATCGCTGCGCACAATTGCCTTTTTCCATTCCATTCAAATGAAGGTGGTGTATATTTGTTTCCAAAATGTGCTTTAACTTATAACCATTTACATTCTTTAGGCCTCTGAAAAGAAAGCATCGATGTCCAGGCTTGCTGGTGTCGCATTTCGTAGTGTGTATCATTTCACCATGATAATTATAAACAAGCAATGATGAAGTTATATGGTCACGCCATACATTTAGTAGAACTGAGGTGTTGTTTCGACGAGGAGTCTCCTAATTCTTCGTAATTTCGTAAATACTAAGACATGTTCAAGTTAACTCCACAGCCTGTGTGGTAACACAACAAATAATCTATAATAAACAATACTCCATATGTCATTCCCTTAATAACTAGAAATGCACACTAGCACATGGTATGTGGTCATATTAGAACTATAGGCTGTTTGTATGTTTGGTGAATGGCACATATCACTTTTCGCACGCTTATAACCTTGGCTGATGCTGTCTTTCTTGATAATAATTAAGCAATAACGTTACTCAATGCGTTGCTGTGAGAACGATAGGTGGCTTACAGTGGCACAGCACACGTACCCTTATACCACATCACAGACATGCTCCTTGAGATACTATATAGGCTAGCCACAATCAGCATAAGTTTGAAGTTATGCTGAACACGGTGCAATGTCATGCGTATGAAATAATTATCTGTTCAATTGAGATGCTGTATATCTACCTGCGATTTAATTATCACTTCACAGTATATACGTTATACGTATATATACGTTATACGTATATATTGTTAGAATACGTTAGAATATATATACGTTAGAAGAATAGAATACATAAGACAGCATAATAATGTTCCCTGTGAAAATAGGAATCTTGATTGAAATGTAATACTTCGGAAAAGACAACTATCGCATGGGTGCCCTTTGTGCATTGTATAAAAAATAGATGTGGGTGAATGGATTTTTTTTTCAAATACGAATTGAATAAAAATAGTATGTATCAAATATTGAATAGTCCTACGACGACAAACGTACTTACAGTAGCAATATTCATTCTACTTTAGTTAGTTTCCCTCACCGATTTGAAATATCTTCATAAACAGGAATAACTTCTGAGAAAAAGAAGATATAGGTGAATAGAGCAGAACAGGTCGGAAACAAAACTCTACCGGCAATGCTTATGCACGGTTCAATTAGGCGCATACGCACATTGCATAAAACGAACACTCATTTGCCTAGCACCACTGCGACACAATGCAGGTACCCATAATAGTACACGAACACTTCGTAAAAGCAAGAACCCTAGCACTCAAACGTTCTGTAGGTGTTCGCGGTCACCAAGGCGCATTGTAGCCCCAAAAACAGGTCACGTGAAGCAAGAGACAAATAGCACATGCCGAATGACTGCGATGACACCGCAATCAAGCCCATCGCTAAAGATCATAGCATCACTTCTTAAACACAATCCCGCACTGCACAATGTGCTGAAATACACGTGTGATATTGGCAGCGATGAAGCGCGCGCACACGATGCCTACAAACAACACATGCTGAGGTGGCCGATCGCACTCTTTTTATTTAAGCGCGCAGTGAACCTGTGCCATGCTTGGAATGCAGGTGTATGAGATGGCCTTCGCGTTTAAAATGCAGACGCGAAAAAGGGCACAGAACACGCGATTTCGGTGGCTTCATTTCTTCAGACCTTTGCGTAAGCACAACAATGTTCCGTCTGTTTTTGTTGGGTCCGCATGCACTGAATAGGACAGGAAGGGTACAGTGGCTTGCTGCGTTCGAGGACCATCTCTGCGAGTGCTGGTTTACTTTCGTAATGTTGAAAAAAAAAAAAAAAACTGCCGCTGCAGCCTCTCGGCTTAAGCCGCGCACTCCGCTTCTCGCAGACATAACATGAATGGCGTGTCATGACATCAGTGCGATGACATATTTGTCATGACATAAATGGTTGGAGTTACATGATGACATCGCGGTCGTTTTTTAACTCGATATATGTCATGGATATTACTGACGGGCATGCATCACCTAACATCACTTAACAGAAATGGGATGACATGTCATAGACGGTCATCCCAATGGGATAACATGTCATTATTGTCATAGACTGCATGGCATGCCACGTGCGTCATCACAAGAATGACAAGGCATGCATGCGCATCTCATGTAATGACACTAACACCAACGCATACACTCATGACGTGTATATGTCATGGCAGAAATGGTATGACTGACATGATGACATCGTAGTCCTTTCTTTACATCACATATTGGCACGTGTACATGTTTATCTTTCACCGGTGACCGCTTTTCACTGGCTAACAAATGTTAAACGTTATCGCTAGGCGCCGGACGCGCCTGCATGTATCGAAAGTTTCTCCAAGGTTATCGATGCTTTTATCCGTTGTCTGTTGTCACCGACGCTTACGTAATCTGATTGTATGAGCAACGCGAATTGTCTAGTACGTTCTGGAAGACACGTGGGCACAAGGGGTTGCTCTGGAACCTTCGATTACATATGTATAAAATCCGACGCGTTTCGCCGCTGATCAGATTTCGACGATCGCCGACTGTGTTCGCCGCTATCGGTGTGCTTCGAGTGTATAGCTTGCGTTTGTAGGCACAGCTTCGCCCAATGAAAAATCTGTTGCGTCATACACAGTTTTCCGGCTGTTTTCTTAGCCCTCATTGCGACGTGACATCTGGCTGATGTGCTTTTATGTTCATGCAGCGGACGCCCCCGAAAAGCCGTGATCCAAGCAAGAAACGCAAAGACAGTACCAACGTTGTCCCCGACCATAGAGCTAGCGTCAGGCTACGAAACCAGCCCCCAGCGTATAGACGTCTTCCCGAGAAGACTAGGAAGTGCAAAGCCACGACAGCATCAACAATGAAAGCACCAGTGCTGCCTACACCGATCGTGTTAAAGCACCCCAGCGAGCCACCACAGTTCCGCGGGTCAACATTTGAGGATCCGGAAAGCTGGCTGGAGACATATGAAAGGGGCGCTGTATTTACCAATGGAACATCGACGACAATCTGCGCCATGTCTTCTTCTCATTGGAAGATGACGCCAGGACGTGATTCGAGAATTGGGGGTCAACCTTGACAACATGGGACCTGTTTTCACGGAGGAGATGACTCGCCTGTTCAAGCACGCCGACTCCAACATGGCAGAAGAGAAAAAGTTCGCTTCTTGATGAGGGGTGTCAAGCAAGAGCTCTTCGCCAGATTGATATGCAACGCCGCCAAAGACTGTTCCTGAATTTGTGTCCGAGGCCACAGTAATTGAGAAGATACTCGATGTGCGGACAAGGCGATATAACCGCCGTACGCTGGCCGCGAACAACATTGACGTTCAAGCACTTGGCAGCGACGACCTGCGCGAGACCATCAGAGTGGTCGTTCGCGAGGAACTGCAGGAGCTCTTTCCCACGTCGCAGCCTCAAGAGGCGTCTATCGCCAACATCGTCAAAGAAGAAGTTCAGCGCTCACTTGGAGTTCCCGATGTACAGCCGCAATCGCCGCAACGCCCGCCGGAAGCAATGGCATATGCCGCCGTCGCCCACCATCAAGTTCCCCTTCCACGCTCGTACCAGGGCCCCGTAACGACGCAGCTCAGTCGTCCACCGCCGCCCCCATCAGCACGCCAACCCGTCGCCCAGCACAGCTACCTCAGAAATACCGACATTTGGCAAGTCCCCGACCACCACCTGCTCTGCTATCACTGCGGGGAAGCCAGCCATGCCTACCGACGATGCCCATACCGCGAGATGGTCCTACGAGGGTTCGCCGTCAACACGCCACGTCCACAGCTTGGCGAGCGGCCACGTGACATCGCCGACTACATCGCCGGAACGCAGTGGAGACCCCCACGTGCTTCGCGTTCGCCATCGCCAGGACGCTACCTGTCGCCGCAGCACCGACCATACACTGGCCCAGCCTGGGGCCGGTCCGTGAGCCCCTATCCGGGAAACTAAAGGAAGCAACCGATGGAGGTGCGGTTGCTGTACGACACAATGCCGAAGATCCTCTGTCGACGACGAAAAAGATTCGCGAATCATCACGACGAGATATCAGCACGCCGCCTGGAAAGAGCCTTGACGACAACATTTAGCCGCCGAAACAAGACCTGCCCGCGTGACGTAGCAGCAGAAGAGCAAGCCGACGCAGTCGTGATCCACCGCCATGAATGAACCGCAACGCTATACGATGGTCTACTGACCTAGACGTGCTAATCGATGGTCATAACGGCGCTGCTCTCGTCCACACTGGAAGCAACTATTCCGTCTTCAGTGGCCCGTTCACCGTTGAAGAAGGTGAAGACGGCCTGGCAAGGACCAGATATCGGGACAGCGGGAGGCTACCTAATAACGCCGGCTGTAATCTTCACAGCGCGAGCCACTGGTAACAACCGCATTTACCCGGCGAGCTTCGTAATCATGCAGCACTGCTCCAGGGATGTCATCCTAGGCATGGATTTTCTATGCCAACATGGTGTAGTCATCGACTTATGGTCCAAGTTGATAACGCTTTCAACGCAAAAAGTGATACCACCGAATACAAACATCAGTTAGCATGGCTTGGATGTGCTTGAAGAAGTCACCGTCCCACCTCGCTCAAGCGTTATGATATCCGTCGGTACCGAAGTGCCTGTAGGCATGGAGGGCGTCATCGAGGGTGATCATCACTTACGGCTCGACCGTCATATATGCGTCGCTAGAGGCATAGCTGAGCTACGTCAAGGGAAAGCAAGAGTGATGCTCATAAGCGTCAGCCACGAATACAAGCACATTAACAAAGGCACAACGGTCGCCTACATCGATGCAATAGTACAAGGCAGCAGTGCTTTCGCATTCACGGAGTCTAGGGAACCTGCAACGACGACTGTAGTATCTGAAGCAGCTTTCGACGTAAATGAGAACCGTTCACAGGCATAAGAACCGCTAAAAGGCCTGCTCCTCCAATACAACGACTGCTTCTCGTCGTCATCAAAAATTCGACAAAACCCTGTCGCCATGCACCGCATTCCAACCGACGAATATGTCCGCCAACTCCGTCAGAGCCCGTACCGAGTTCCGGCGCTAAACGCTAGGCAATAAAGCCGCAAGTCGACGAAATCCTACGCGACGACATCATCCAGCCAATAAGAGTCCGTAGGCGTCCACCGTGGTGTTAGTGACAGAGGATGAAACCCTACGTTTCTGCGTCGATTATCGACGCCTGAACGAAATCACTAACAAGGACGAATACCCTCTCCCGCGGATAGACGACGCCTTGGATCGACTCTACAACGCAAAGTGTGTTATGTCGATGGACCTCAAAACCGGCTACTGACAAATTGAAGTCGACGAGAGGGACCGGGAGAAGACTGCCTTTATAACACCAGACGGACGGTCCGTATGCTTGCGTTGTAGTGCACGTTAAAGAACCCCAGGTGGTCAAAATTAATCCGGAGCCCTCCACTACGGCGTGCCTCATAATTAGAACTGGTTTTGGCGCGTAAAACCCCAGAAAGAAGAGGAAGACGGACGGTTCGAGTTCAAGGTCATGCCGTTTGGTATTTTCTCGGCACCTGCGACTTTCCAACGCGTCATGGATGCAGTACTGGGAGGCTTGAAGTGGCAGACTTGCCCCGTCTACTTGGACGACGTCGTTGGGTTTGTCTCAAGCTTCGACGAACACCTCAGGCACCTTGAAACAGTTCTTCAAGCAATCAAGACCTCCGGACTCACGTTGAGGCCAGAAAAGTGCCGCTTCGCTTATGAGGAGCTCTATGGCCACGTAATCAATAAATCTGCAGTGTGCCATGACCCACAGAAAACTGCGGCCATCACTGTCTTTCCTCCACCCGCCCACAAGACGGCCGTGCGTAGATTTCTTGGAGTGTGCACCTATTAGAGGTGGTTCGTGAAGGACTTTTCACGGATCGCCGAGCCACTGACGTACTTCACAAAGACCGACGTCACGCTGAAGTGGGAGACGCTGCAAGTGGAAGCATTTGAAGACCTGCAGCGACGGCTGCAATCACCGCCAATACTTGCACATTTCGGCGAAAACACCGATACCAAAGTCCACACTGACGCAACAGCGTAGGACTCGGCGGCGCCGTACTTGTGCAGAGGACTGACGGACTGCAAAGGGTTGTAAGTTACGCTAGCCGGTCGCTGGCGCACGCGGAAACAAAGTGTTCCACCACAGAAAAGGAGTGCCTCGCCATCATCTGGGCTACATCAAAGTTTCTCCCTACCTCGGCCTTCAAAGCTGTGAGTCGCCACCACGCCTTGTGTTGGCTAGCTAACTTAAGGATCCATCAGGTCGCCTTGCACGATGGAGTCAGATACTTCAAGCATTCCACATCACTGTCGTTCGCAAGTCCAGGTGAAACCACTCTGACGCCGACCGCTTGTCTAGCGTTGCCGTCGAACCCCTGCCAGAGGACGACCAGGATGACGACACATTCTTCGGACCCATCAGTGCCGACGAATTCACCGAAGAACAACGAGCCGACCGTCGTTGTGCCGAACGCGTTCAGGTGAGGTTTGGCATCGTTTTTCTTGCAAAACGACATTCTCCTAAAGAAGAACTTCTCGCCACTCCGAGCGAACTACCTCCTCGTGGTACCTTCAGCATTGCGCCAGAGGATCTGCAAGCTCTCCATGACAACCCAACGGCTGGACACCTCGGTTTTTTCCACAAGCTCGCGAAAATACAACAAAAATACTACTGGCCTCGCCTCACTGCCGACGTCGCCTATTACGTAAAGACATGCCGAGACTGTCAGCGACGCAAAACACCCCCGGCAAGGTAGGCCGGACTTCTACAGCCGATGGAATTACGTCGCCGACCGTTCCAGCAGATCGGGATGGGCTTACTGGGGCCTTTTCTGACGTCGACATCCAGGAATCAATGGATCGTCGCAGCTACGGAATACCTCACCGGCCACGCCGAAACAAAAGCCTTTGCCCAAAGGCAGTGCCGCTGAGGTAGTCAGATTCTTCGTTGAGAACATCCTCCTGCGTCACGGAGCCCCAGACATCCTCATTACCAACAGAGGTAAGGCCTTTACTGTAGATCTAACTCAATCCAGCCTGTGATACAGCCAGACAAGCTATCGCCGGACAACCGCCTACCACCAGCACACGAAGTCCTCACCGAGTGCCAAAATAACCCCATCGCCGGCATCCTGGCAATGTACGTCGAGGTTGAACACAATACGTGGGCTGCCATCCTTCTGTACGTGACCTTCGCATACAACACGGCCGTGCAAGAAATGACGCACATGGCGCCGTTCAACCTGGTCAACGGAAGGAACCCGACAACGACGCTTGACACCATGCTTCCGGACGTCTCCGACGAAGACAATCTCAACGTTGCCACCTACTTGCAGCGTGCCGAAGAAGGTCGACAGCTCGCCCGCCTGCGCATCAAGAACCAGCAGAGGACCGACAGCTGGCACTACAATGTGCGACGACGCTACGTCGAGTACCAGCCCGGCGACCGTGTTTGGTGCTGGACTCCAATACGCCGACGAGGACTTAGCGAGAAACTGTTAGGTCGTTAGTTCGGACCCTATGAGATCATCCGACGTATTGGCGAACTCGACTATAAGGTCGTGCCAGACAGCATTTCGCAATCACAGCGGCGCCGAGGACGACCTTAATTCATCCATGTGGTGCATCTTAAGCCTTTCTACGCCCGCTGACGGACTTAGGTACTTTATTGCTTTGTTGTTCTTTTTCTTTATTAGGTGTGGTTTTGTTTTCGCGTTCGTGTTTGTATGTAGCATCGGGACGATGCTTTTTATGGGAAGGGTATTGACACGTACTTCTTTTACTTTTCACCGGCTAACACATGTTAAACGTTATCGCTAGGCGCAGGACGCGCCTGCATGTATCGGAAGTTTCTCGAACTTTATCGATGCTTCTATCCGTTGTCTGTTGTCACCGACGCTTATGTAATCTGATTGTATGAGCGGTGCGAATTGTCTATTACTTTCTGGAAGACACGCGGGCACAAGTGATTAGTCTGGAACCTTCGATTACTCATGTATAGAACATTTTTTCATGGGCGCCACCATTGTGTAGGCAGTGGCGCCATCTATGGGCAGTTGGCATGCTGGCTTGGGTGAACGCCCGTGTTGTATGCTATGGTATACGCTCGGCGGCAGTTTTTGATGGATTTTTCTCACTCTCGCGGTGTATTTAGCATGAAATGGCGTCTTCTACGGGGGGTATGGTCCTGTGAGGCATAGCGAAGGAATTTAGGTCTGAAGTAATTAAGCGGCTGGAGTTTCTGCTAGCGCGTTAGAGCGGACGGAGCACCCTGCGCGAGGTGTGCGCGTTTGTTTGAGCTTACAATCAGCCTCGGATATGAGTTAGGTATTTCTGAAAATTCGTTTCACGAATGTTACCTTACTGCAGTATTATCAGCACTGTCCCCAATACTGGTCTGGTTTAGCTGCAACAATAAAGTCTGGTTTAGCTGCAATGAGTAGTTGCGAAACATTTTACGATACTAACAGCGTGGCTAGCACTCTGCTGGCGAATAAGTCGTGCTGTTTACTTTGACAAGCGTTCACGTTGTTATCGGTAGATACACTGGGCGACTGCCTTGTTTGCTTAGCAAGGTTTCCGCTCACAAATAAAATATTTTGGTTAATAATAACAGCATACTGTACTGTGTACTCTGATCCACACCGATCTCTTCCCGTCTCTTAACGTTACTCCTAGGATTTTTAGTTCTATCTCTCTTTGTGCGGTCCTGAACTTGTTCTCGAGCTTCTTTGTTAACGTCCAAAATTCTGCCCCGTATGTTAGCACCGGTAGAATGCAATGATTGTACACTTTTCTTTTCAACGACAGTGGTAAGCTTCCAGTCAGGATTTGGCAATGCCTGCCGTATGTACTCCAAACCAATTTCATTCTTCTGTAAAATTTCTTTCTCGTGATCAGGGTCCCCTGTGAGCAATTGACCTAGATAAACGTACTCCTTTACTGCGATCGTGGCGTCGTGTGTGTTTTCTTTCTTGTGTCCTCGTTTTTTTCGCGCAGTTTATAAACGTCTAAAAGCTATGAACCAACTAGTCCGCCAGAACGTCCTACAGACTCTAGAGGCTGACTGGCGATTCTGAATTTTTGTTCTCGTGCCAGGCTATTGAACATTATCTTTGTCTTCTGCATATTCATCTTCAACCCAATTCTTACACTTTCTCGATTAAGGTCCTCAATCACTTGTTGTAATTCATTTCCATTGTTGCTGAATAGGACAATGCCATCTGCGAACCGAAGGCTGCTGAGGTATTCGCCGTTGATACTCACTCCTAATCCTTCCCAGTCTAAGAGCTTGAATACTTCTTCTAAGCATGCAGTGAATAGCATTGGAGAGATTGTGTCTCCTTGCCTGACCCCTTTCTTGATAGGCATCTTTCTACTTTTCTTGTGGAGAACCAAGGTAGCTTTGGAATCCTTGTAGATATTTGCTAAGATATTCACGTATGCCTCCTCTACGCCTTGATTACGCAATGCCTCTATCACTGCTGGTATCTCTACTGAATCGAATGCCTTTTCATAATCTATGAAAGCCATATAGAGAGGTTGATGGTACTCCGCAGATTTCTCGATTACCTGATTGATGGCATGGATATGGTCCATCGTAGAATATCCCTTCCTGAAGCCAATCTGTTCTCTTGGTTGACTGAAGTCAAGTGTTGTCCTGATTCTATTGGAAATTATCTTGGTGAATATTTTATACAATACTGAAAGCAAGCTAATGGGTCTGTAATTATTCAATTCTTTAACGTGTCGCTTCTTATGGATAAGTATAACGTTTGCGTTCTTCCAGCTCTCTGGTACACTTGAAGTTGTGAGGCATTGCGTATAAAGGGCCGCAAGCTTTTCAAGCATGATATCTCCTCCATATTTGATTAAATCTACTGTTATTCCATCTTCTCCAGGCGCTTTTTCCCTGGTCATGTCTTTCAAGGCCCTTCTAACTTCATCGCTAGTTATACCAAGAGAAGGGAAGTGCAGTCGAGGACGGCAGAAAACCAGGTGGGATGATGAAGTTAGGAAATTCGCAGGCGCTAGTTGGAATACGCTAGCGCAAAACAGGGGTAATGGGACATCGCACGTAGAGGCCTTCGTCCTGCATTGGACATATAGGCTAATGATGATGATGACCGTACAGTGTGAATCACACTTTTTGAGTGGTCGAACGACCAGCTGCAAACTGCGCGAGCTTCCGATTCAGTACTAAATGCTGTGTTACAGATTGAACATAACGCATGGTCCAAGTGATCCAAGCATGCGTCTTACTGCGTCGTTATCCCCTGTTCTGGCTAATTTTTCCGCAAAAGGAGGACATATGAACTCTTTTTTTTCCAGTCTTGTAAGTTCAGTCATCTACGACGCATTCACTCATCTTACGGAAATTGTGGCATCCCAAATAGCTTTTACATTCTCTTTATGTGATCCCCTTTGTATTATTGTGCCTTACAGGGCACAATGGCAAAGCCGATCGAAGCACGAAGCTTTTGTGTGTCATGTTGGTTTGCCAACCGCAGTCCTCGCTGTTTAGAGCTAAGCCTTCGGCCTGTTGCAGGACCCTAACTTAGACATTATGATTTAAAATCTACTAGACTTCAAATGTGTGAGAACGATGGCGATGGCTGATAGAAATGTTTTACAACTCTTCGTTCAGTGAAAACCGATACATCCAACATAGTTCACAACGCATACAAACACCACGGCTGATGTGCGCGTCGCATTTTTGCCCATCCAAGAGAAATTTCCAGATATTGTAGCTACTGCTGCACCTAAAGGCTACACAGTGGTTGCTCGACGACCTCGTAAGAACTGACATCCCGTAAATTGTGCTCAGAACTAGTTAAAACACCTCCAAATCGTTCCGCAGCGCGCGACCGACAGCATAGTCAAGCTGCGCCGCGCCGGCTCGCACAAGCCAGAGAGGAGGAAAGGCTCGTCGCGCGCCCTTTCCTCCTCGCCCGATGAAAAGGGCTATAAAAGCCGCTAATCAGATTTCGACCATCGCCGACTGTGTTCGCCGCTATCGTTGGTCCATCAAGGTACCGTATGTCGCGAACGCCGATGAATCGTCGCCGCGCGCCGTATGCTGTATGTGCGAGTGAAAGGGCGCGAGGGACGCGCGCTTTCACGGGGAGCGAACGCACGCCGGAGAGCGTACGCGCGCACTGCGCCGTGCTCCCCTGCTGCGACTCCGGACTGGCTGCATATGGACAGCAGCTAGGCTTCATGCCAAAGGCCGCAGCGCCTCCCCCTCGTGCCAACGATGCGCTGACCCCGAGACACTCGAACACCTCCTCCAGCTACGATAGCAACGAACCTTCGCCCTATTTCCTTAACATCACATTGGGCAAAGTCATGGAAAAAATGGTGGCCGAAGACTTCACTGGTTCCTCGAAGTTGAACGAAAGCTCCTCACACACAAACAGCTTCCGTGCTCGCTTGTCGGCGCAAGACAGCCTCCTATGATACATGAAGATCTACCTCTGACGCTTGCATCCCTCGAATACCTAGCCACTGTTGATATCCATAGGCGTTTGACAACGTAGGAGTAGATGCTATGTTGCAAGAATGCAGCAGTAGGACTAGAAGGTCGCATAGTGCCATACTCATGTCACTATTGACAACCGCACTCCTCTTTCGTCAAGATAGGAGTCGATTCTCGCCGCTTCATTACATCACCATGGCCTTCCGCAAGGCTCAGTTTTGTCCCCGTGCTGTTTAATATAGCCATGCCCGTCTCCCTTATCACCTCGCAAAGATAGACAGTTGCATCACTCAATATACGACGCCGACGACATCACAGTATGGACGCACGGAGGGTCACTGGTGAGCAGCAAGATCCATCCAAGCAGCTCTAGATGCAATACAGTGTCATCTTTCGGCACTCAGACTCTCTCCTTCCCCTCAAAATCACAGTATATTGTGCTTGGTCCAAAGAGATGAGGGAAGAAGCATAGCCTTATTATGAATGTGCCGCAAATACAATGAAGCCGGATTCGAAAAAGTACAGGACCTCAGAATTCTTGGCTCACTATATCGGACACAGGAAACCACACGGCGTTGCTTCAGCAGACACTGATCCCTGCCGAGCAACACAAGGCTCCTCCGAAGACTCACAGTCGTAAGTGGGGCCCTCAAGAAAGACACCCTGGTTTATAATGACGAAAAATCTCATCACATCGAGATTCTGTACGGCTTCCCTTATACACAACTGAACCACGGTAACGAGGCGTCGTCGCCTCGAAGCAGCTCATCGTCAAAGTATACGTATACGTATGGTTTTACCACCGACATACCCCAACCCATGTGCTTTACTCAGAGGCACAATTAACACACTTGAAGAACTAAGGAGGACGCCAGATGTGCCCAGTGCTGAGGCTAGCCGCTACGTCTTCATGGCCGAAGAATACTCGCCCGGTCGGTCTGAAGCCACAACTCCTCTTCTCCCGACACCTTCGGCGCCGTGGCTTCCCGTGATGTCCGCATTGTTCACCCCCTTCCAAGCAACGTGGGAGTAAATGCAATAATCGGAGCGTTACCATCACGCAGAGCCATCCTCCAACGATAGACAGCCCCATGAATTTACACAGTGCTGCTGTTCACATAATCACGTCAGTACTCCTGGACAACAGCGACGGCAGCAACACAGCAACAACTACTCATAGCACACAATTAAGTACGACCGGTGCAGACTACAAGCGATTCTAGAGGTTGCTCAGGCATCCAGATATGGCCGCCTCAAGCATCACCGCCCTCTACACATTTACACCGATTCGCAAGACGCCATACGTGAACTTAACAAGATTGACGCACACCCACTGGCAACCGCCACCACGAAGAACAACACTTCTGCGGCACAAGGGAACGAGCTGCACATTATTGGACACCGAGTCATATGGGCGCAGGAGGGAATGAGCGAGCGGACGCGCTCGCGCGGGGAGCATATTTCCCACCCCCTATTCTCCTTGCCCCGTTTCCGTCACAGCTCGATCGGCAGAAGATGTCGACGCTGTCGATGCTCACCTGCAGCTCCGACAGCATAGAAAGCTTGCTCTACAAGCGCTTCTGCCCGAAGGCCATGACCCCCTCCCTCCTGGGCTTCCACGCCGGGACGCGTGGGCACTCCGCCGTCTACGCCCGGCACGGCAGTCACGCCTGCGTTCAAAGCCCAATACATCGACAAGTCGCTTGACCCCACCTGCGGACTTGCACCACGGGTGCGCCAGCCACAGCCCACCACTTGCTATGGACATGTCCTGGCCTGTCATCACTGCGAAGAATCTGCCTTGCTGGGCTGCAGAGCTCAGTCGCCACTCTCAATGACTGGATCCTTCCTATAGGGACCCCTCAACACACCGCAAAGCTATATATGACAGCTTGCTCACCTACCTTAATATAAGCGAAACCATTAACTTAATCTAGGCACCTCGCCGGAAAAACCACTGGGGTTGCCTTTTCATACAAGTACAATTTTCTATTTTTTTATGACTGAATAAACGTATTTCTCTCTCTCTCTCCTCTGCGCCTGTCCAGCCCTAGCACAGGAACGTTCGAAGGTCATCCGAGCCTATAGACCGCAGGCTTCCTGCTGACTCACTGACCAACCTGCTGTTCCCATCCCGCTACCATCTCCCCGCACTACACAGCCTCGTGGAGTTCGTGGAGGCGAGTGGGATAGCAGCATACCGCTGCGCGTACGTGCCCTTGCCGGTCCCTGCTGCCTCTGCTGCCTACCCATGTGCGGACGAGCCCCCTGAACTATCTCTCTTTTCTTTTTCTTTACCTCCTACTCCTCCTATCCCCTACGACGCTGCGCCGTGCTCCCTTGTGGGCTGCAGAATTAAGCGTCTCTTCCTATGTTATAAATAAACACCTCCTCCATGAAGGGCTCGTGAATTAAGCGTGTCTTTCCTCTTTTACAATCACCATATATAGAAAGCAAACGCGACTTCTTCCGTCGTGCGAAAGGCCGTGGGGGGACTGGAGGGAGGGAGGAGAGGCAACGTTTTGCTGCGGCACCAAATTTCTATTTATATAAAAACATTGTGAGACGAGAAGATGGTAAAGACATCCGACACTGCTCGACAAATGTCCGTTCTTATCTCATCGAAAACCTCCGAGCAGCCCCAGGGGCACCGGCAACAGTCACCAACGACGCGCGGGTTCGGTGCGAACGCGGGCAAAACGCCGACGGCGTCCACAACAGTTCCGCGCGTTCCTGGTACTGCTTGTTTACACATGTCCAGTTTACACAGTTGAATAAAACTACTATCCTTACTCCATATAGCTCTCTACTAATTTGCTATCCAATTGATGCTTCGCCTTTCGGGTGAAACTGCGACAATATTTTTATGCATGCATGAGCTTAACATTGATGGTAATGACATAAATGTATTACGTGAATGACAT
>NC_051160.1:48654565-48690391 GCF_013339745.2 Dermacentor silvarum
TACCACCAGCACACGAAGTCCTCACCGAGTGCCAAAATAACCCATCGCCGGCATCCTGGCAATGTACGTCGAGGTTGAACACAATACGTGGGCTGCCATCCTTCTGTACGTGACCTTCGCATACAACACGGCCGTGCAAGAAATGACGCACATGGCGCCGTTCAACCTGGTCAACGGAAGGAACCCGACAACGACGCTTGACACCATGCTTCCGGACGTCTCCGACGAAGACAATCTCAACGTTGCCACCTACTTGCAGCGTGCCGAAGAAGGTCGACAGCTCGCCCGCCTGCGCATCAAGAACCAGCAGAGGACCGACAGCTGGCACTACAATGTGCGACGACGCTACGTCGAGTACCAGCCCGGCGACCGTGTTTGGTGCTGGACTCCAATACGCCGACGAGGACTTAGCGAGAAACTGTTAGGTCGTTAGTTCGGACCCTATGAGATCATCCGACGTATTGGCGAACTCGACTATAAGGTCGTGCCAGACAGCATTTCGCAATCACAGCGGCGCCGAGGACGACCTTAATTCATCCATGTGGTGCATCTTAAGCCTTTCTACACCCGCTGACGGACTTAGGTACTTATTGCTTTGTTGTTCTTTTTCTTTATTAGGTGTGGTTTTGTTTTCGCGTTCGTGTTTGTATGTAGCATCGGGACGATGCTTTTTATGGAAGGGTATTGACACGTACTTCTTTTACTTTTCACCGGCTAACACATGTTAAACGTTATCGCTAGGCGCAGGACGCGCCTGCATGTATCGGAAGTTTCTCGAACTTTATCGATGCTTCTATCCGTTGTCTGTTGTCACCGACGCTTATGTAATCTGATTGTATGAGCGGTGCGAATTGTCTATTACTTTCTGGAAGACACGCGGGCACAAGTGATTAGTCTGGAACCTTCGATTACTCATGTATAGAACATTTTTTCATGGGCGCCACCATTGTGTAGGCAGTGGCGCCATCTATGGGCAGTTGGCATGCTGGCTTGGGTGAACGCCCGTGTTGTATGCTATGGTATACGCTCGGCGGCAGTTTTGATGGATTTTTCTCACTCTCGCGGTGTATTAGCATGAAATGGCGTCCTTCTACGGGGGGTATGGTCCTGTGAGGCATAGCGAAGGAATTTAGGTCTGAAGTAATTAAGCGGCTGGAGTTTCTGCTAGCGCGTTAGAGCGGACGGAGCACCCTGCGCGAGGTGTGCGCGTTTGTTTGAGCTTACAATCAGCCTCGGATATGAGTTAGGTATTTCTGAAATTCGTTTCACGAATGTTACCTTACTGCAGTATTATCAGCACTGTCCCCAATACTGGTCTGTTACTAGTCTGGTTTAGCTGCAATGAGTAGTTGCGAAACATTTACGATACTAACAGCGTGGCTAGCACTCTGCTGGCGAATAAGTCGTGCTGTTTACTTTGACAAGCGTTCACGTTGTTATCGGTAGATACACTGGGCGACTGCCTTGTTTGCTTAGCAAGGTTTCCGCTCACAAATAAAATATTTTGGTTAATAATAACAGCATACTGTACTGTGTACTCTGATCCACACCGATCTCTTCCCGTCTCTTAACGTTACTCCTAGGATTTTTAGTTCTATCTCTCTTTGTGCGGTCCTGAACTTGTTCTCGAGCTTCTTTGTTAACGTCCAAAATTCTGCCCCGTATGTTAGCACCGGTAGAATGCAATGATTGTACACTTTTCTTTTCAACGACAGTGGTAAGCTTCCAGTCAGGATTTGGCAATGCCTGCCGTATGTACTCCAAACCAATTTCATTCTTCTGTAAAATTTCTTTCTCGTGATCAGGGTCCCCTGTGAGCAATTGACCTAGATAAACGTACTCCTTTACTGCGATCGTGGCGTCGTGTGTGTTTTCTTTCTTGTGTCCTCGTTTTTTTCGCGCAGTTTATAAACGTCTAAAAGCTATGAACCAACTAGTCCGCCAGAACGTCCTACAGACTCTAGAGGCTGACTGGCGATTCTGAATTTTTGTTCTCGTGCCAGGCTATTGAACATTATCTTTGTCTTCTGCATATTCATCTTCAACCCAATTCTTACACTTTCTCGATTAAGGTCCTCAATCACTTGTAATTCATTTCCATTGTTGCTGAATAGGACAATCCCATCTGCGAACCGAAGGCTGCTGAGGTATTCGCCGTTGATACTCACTCCTAATCCTTCCCAGTCTAAGAGCTTGAATACTTCTTCTAAGCATGCAGTGAATAGCATTGGAGAGATTGTGTCTCCTTGCCTGACCCCTTTCTTGATAGGCATCTTTCTACTTTTCTTGTGGAGAACCAAGGTAGCTTTGGAATCCTTGTAGATATTTGCTAAGATATTCACGTATGCCTCCTCTACGCCTTGATTACGCAATGCCTCTATCACTGCTGGTATCTCTACTGAATCGAATGCCTTTTCATAATCTATGAAAGCCATATAGAGAGGTTGATGGTACTCCGCAGATTTCTCGATTACCTGATTGATGGCATGGATATGGTCCATCGTAGAATATCCCTTCCTGAAGCCAATCTGTTCTCTTGGTTGACTGAAGTCAAGTGTTGTCCTGATTCTATTGGAAATTATCTTGGTGAATATTTTATACAATACTGAAAGCAAGCTAATGGGTCTGTAATTATTCAATTCTTTAACGTGTCGCTTCTTATGGATAAGTATAACGTTTGCGTTCTTCCAGCTCTCTGGTACACTTGAAGTTGTGAGGCATTGCGTATAAAGGGCCGCAAGCTTTTCAAGCATGATATCTCCTCCATATTTGATTAAATCTACTGTTATTCCATCTTCTCCAGGCGCTTTTTCCCTGGTCATGTCTTTCAAGGCCCTTCTAACTTCATCGCTAGTTATACCAAGAGAAGGGAAGTGCAGTCGAGGACGGCAGAAAACCAGGTGGGATGATGAAGTTAGGAAATTCGCAGGCGCTAGTTGGAATACGCTAGCGCAAAACAGGGGTAATGGGACATCGCACGTAGAGGCCTTCGTCCTGCATTGGACATATAGGCTAATGATGATGATGACCGTACAGTGTGAATCACACTTTTTGAGTGGTCGAACGACCAGCTGCAAACTGCGCGAGCTTCCGATTCAGTACTAAATGCTGTGTTACAGATTGAACATAACGCATGGTCCAAGTGATCCAAGCATGCGTCTTACTGCGTCGTTATCCCCTGTTCTGGCTAATTTTTCCGCAAAAGGAGGACATATGAACTCTTTTTTTTCCAGTCTTGTAAGTTCAGTCATCTACGACGCATTCACTCATCTTACGGAAATTGTGGCATCCCAAATAGCTTTTACATTCTCTTTATGTGATCCCCTTTGTATTATTGTGCCTTACAGGGCACAATGGCAAAGCCGATCGAAGCACGAAGCTTTTGTGTGTCATGTTGGTTTGCCAACCGCAGTCCTCGCTGTTTAGAGCTAAGCCTTCGGCCTGTTGCAGGACCCTAACTTAGACATTATGATTTAAAATCTACTAGACTTCAAATGTGTGAGAACGATGGCGATGGCTGATAGAAATGTTTTACAACTCTTCGTTCAGTGAAAACCGATACATCCAACATAGTTCACAACGCATACAAACACCACGGCTGATGTGCGCGTCGCATTTTTGCCCATCCAAGAGAAATTTCCAGATATTGTAGCTACTGCTGCACCTAAAGGCTACACAGTGGTTGCTCGACGACCTCGTAAGAACTGACATCCCGTAAATTGTGCTCAGAACTAGTTAAAACACCTCCAAATCGTTCCGCAGCGCGCGACCGACAGCATAGTCAAGCTGCGCCGCGCCGGCTCGCACAAGCCAGAGAGGAGGAAAGGCTCGTCGCGCGCCCTTTCCTCCTCGCCCGATGAAAAGGTCTATAAAAGCCGCTAATCAGATTTCGACCATCGCCGACTGTGTTCGCCGCTATCGTTGTTCATCAAGGTACCGTATGTCGCGAACGCCGATGAAATCGTCGCGCTATCTTCTGCAGCCCTTGAGGGAGCACGGCTCAGCGCCAGCTGAAATCGTCGCCGCGCGCCGTATGCTGTATGTGCGAGTGAAAGGGCGCGAGGGACGCGCGCTTTCACGGGGAGCGAACGCACGCCGGAGAGCATACGCGCGTACTGCGCCATGCTCCATGAAGGGCTGCTGAATTAAGCGTCTCTTTCCTCCTTTACAATCATCATATATACAGAGCAAACGCGACTTATTCCGTCGCACGAAAGGCCGTGGGGGGACTGGAGGGAGGGAGGGAGGAGAGGCGACGTTTTGCTGCGGCACCAAATGCCTATTTATATAAAAACGTTGCAAGGCGAGAAGGTGGTAAAGACATCCGACTCTGCTCGACGAGTGTCCGTTCTGATCTCGTCAAAAACATCCGAGACGCACTCAGCGGCACCGGCAACACTCACCAAAGCCGCGCGCGTTCGGTGCGAACGCGGGCAAAACGCCGACGGCGTCCGCAACAGTTCCGCGCGTTGCTGGTGCTGCTGCATGTCCAAGTTTATACAGTTGATAAAACTACTATCCTTACTCCTTATAGCTCTCTACTAATTTGCTATCGCAATTGATGCTTCGCCTTTCGGGTGAAACTGCGACAATTTTTTTTTATTTTATTCATTTATTCAAAATACCCCCAAAGGCCCTCATTATGAGGGTATTACATGGGGGGTGGGGGGGGGGGGGCATTACAGGCACTGGTCATAGATTATACATCATATTAAAGAACAAGACAATATAACAAAAATAATAATAGAGTGATACAAAGGTAATATACAAAATGAGTCACCATTATTTCAGAGAAAAACATTAGTACATATTAGGAGAACATAAGGCAACTGCAATGAAAAGCCAAACAGCAACAAACATCGAAAACACTGTAAAAGTCCCAAGATATAATAATAATAAGATTAGTTGACAAGTCGTGAGCGGATTAAATCTTGAAACTTAATCAAGTCAGGTTCCGTGGCAATGTCTGATGGTAAGGCGTTCCACTCAGTTATTGTGCGCGGTAAGAATGAATATGCATAATGGAATGACTGGCAGTTAATGCGTTTGACTTTGTATTGATGGTCACGACGTGGAAAGATAACTTGTGGTGACTGAAAGAAATCATCATGAAGTGATGGATGATGATAAAGCTTATGGAAAAGTGATAGGCGAGAAATTTTACGGCGAAGTGCTAAGGTGTCCAACTCAGCTTTATTCTTTAACGAGGTGACGCTGGTGTAACGTGAATAATCTGAAAAAATGAAACGCGCAGCACGGTTTTGCAAAGCTTCGATGTTACTGATGATATAAGTTTGTTCGGGATCCCAAATGGCAGACGCGTATTCTAGTTTAGGACGGATTAATGTTGTGTACGCTTGTTTTTTAACATGCATTGGGGCTTCTTTTAAGTTATGTTTAATAAGTCCGAGAGTACGGTTAGAAGAGGCAAGGGTAAGATTAATATGATTATTCCATGATAAGTTAGACTGAAGATTGATGCCAAGGTACTTGTAAGTTGTGGCGAGCTCCACAGCGTTGTTATCAAGAGAGTAGGTGGTTGGAATTCGTGGCCTATTGGTGAAAGACAAGAGTATAGTTTTGGAAACATTTAATGGCATTAACCAATTAGAACACCATGCACTTATTGCCTCCAGGTCAGTTTGTAGTAAGTGATTATCAGTGTTACCGGTTACACATCCATAAAGTACACAATCATCTGCAAATAGTCGGATTTTTTATAACACGCAACTGGGCAAATCATTAATATAGATTAGAAAGAGTAAAGGTCCAAGTACGCTGCCTTGTGGAACTCCAGATGTAACATCAGCATGACATGAGTTAGAATTGTTAACTGATGTAAACTGAGTTCTAGATGAGAGAAAATCGGTTATCCATGCAATTATAGTAGGGTGAATGTTAAGCTGTGAAAGTTTAAGCAACAACCTATGGTGTGGAACACGATCAAATGCCTTGGAAAAATCTAAAAATATTGCGTCAACTTGAAACCCAGCGTCTATCAGTGCATGTATGTCGTTAATAAATCCGGCTAGTTGGGTTTCGCATGAGTAGCCCTTGCGAAAACCGTGCTGATACTTAAAAATAATGTTATGGTCTTCAAGGAAGTTGATGACTTGAGTGTGTAATATATGTTCGAGTAATTTACAAATAGTACTGGTTAAGGAGATGGGACGATAATTGAGCGGACAAGCACGATCACCTGATTTGAAAATGGGTATTATTTTAGCTATGCGCCAGTCATTAGGAATACAGCCTGTTGATAGTGACTGGGAAAATAGAGCGGTTAACATAGGACAAATACTATGCGATGTATTCTTTAAAAATTTATTATTGAAGCCTAGGTGGTCGGCGCTAGATGACGTTTTAAGATTGCTTAGTAGAGCTAAAACACCAGACTCACTGATGACTATCTCGTGCATTGTGATTCCTACTAACGCCTTTAAAGTTGGCAATGAGTTAACGTTTTCATGAGTGAAAATTGTTACAAATGTATCATTAAGAAGTTGAGCACAGTCTGAATCGGGGATAGGAACTCCATGAGAATCAGTAAGACTGATGTCAGTGCGAGTTACAGGATTTACAACACGCCAAAAGCGACGAGTATTATATTTTAGCATGGATTGTAAATCGCGAGAAAAAAAGTTATGGCGAGTAGATTTTAGCAATGCCTTATAGGCCTTTTCGCACGCTTTGTGTTTGTCATGGGCACTCGCGAGACCAGTCAGTTTTGCCTGCCTGTACAGTCTCTTCTTTTTGTTATTAAGCCGCCGAAGCTTGTTGGTAAACCAAGGAGAGCTATTTTTGCAGGAAATGGCTAACATAGGAATGAACGTGTCAATGAGAGAACTGAGGTCTTTAAAGAGGGCCCAGTTCTGTTCAATGGAGCGTGCATGGAAATCATGCAGAAATTGATCTGAAAATGTTGTTAATTCATTGTTAATTGCGTCGAAATTGGCTTTAGCGTAACATCTTATTTTCTTTTTGGTAATTGTTCTTTTGCTCACACAAAAGTTTTTGCATCCAGTTAAAACATCATGATCTGCGATGCCTCCTTCATGAGTTATGTCGGAAAATATATCAGGATTGTTAGTTAAAACTAGGTCTAGTATATTGGCAGAAGTTTCAGTGGATCGTGTTGGCTGACTGATAAGTTGGGTTAATGAAAAGTCAAGACAAGTGCTCAGAAAAGAATGTGCGGCCGCATCCGTGGCCGATACCGAGAGTGACGACCAATTGATATTCGGAAAATTGAAATCGCCAAAAATGATAATTACCGACCTCGGAAAAAGCGCGAAAACCTCGCTCAGCACCCGATGATACTCATCGGAAAACGCGCCAGACATGTCGGGTGGACGGTAAAAAACGCCAATGATCACACTAAATGCAGTACCCTTCAAGGAAATCCAAGTACATTCAAGAAAAGAATCGATAATGATGGGTGCGGCAATGAATTCTTCCTTTATCGTGATGAGCACACCGCCCCCTATACGCTGTTGTCTATCACATCGAAAAAACTTGAAAGTGGATTCACTCGTAAAGATGCTGTTATCGTGAATGGTGTCGTTAAGCCAGGTCTCGGTAAGTAACACTAAAGACGCCTGGGATGAATCGATGAGCGATGAGAGTGCAATACCATTAGCGACAACACTTCTAGCATTGGTGTATAAAAAGGAAAATTTTTTTTCAGTGCGACCATGCAATTTTACGGGTAAGCTGGTAGATGAACCTGAGCCTAAGGAAACGAAGGAGGAACATCATTTATCCCTGCGCCGGGAAACAAGAACAGCCTGGCCTTCATTCGTGTTCCACTCGTAAACGCCATTGTTCAAATGCAGTTTGTTGAAAACAAGACGTACTCGATCCCCGTCTTTCTTCATAGTTCGCGAGAACTGGAGAAGTTTTCGTCGCTTTTCGCGAACTGTTTCCGAGTAATCTCGCGAGATGCTCAGGCTGGTGTTTTTCAACTTAAAGCCGCGGCTCAGAACCAGTTCGACTTCCTTCTCATTGAAGAATTTGGCTATGATAGGCCGCTTCTTCTCCGACGAAAAGCGGCCCACACGATGTGCTCTCGAAATTGACGTCACGGTAAGCCCAAGTTTTTCGGTACAGAAATTATTTACGAGTCGTTCTGACTCTTCCCAAGTTTCAGACTTCGCCGAATCTGTTATGCCATAAAAGAGAACGTTAGACCGCCTAGAGCGATTTTCCAGGTCGTCAATTTTTTCTTGTACACCTACGAGACCATTGTCACTTCACGCGATGGACTGAGCACTAGGGGCTGCAGCAAATTTCTGCTCTAGATCAAGGACACGCTTTGTCAGTTTTTCTAAATCATTCTTTATCTCTAAGTGACTTTGAAGCACCTTGTTAACCGATTCTTGAAGTACTGAATTGCTAGCTTCTAAGTGACTTTGAAGCACCTTGCTAACCGATTCTTGAAGTACTGAATTGCTAGCTTCAACCACAAGGTCTAGCTTTTCCTCTTGAGCCTTGGTCATGGGTCCCGGGTTAAGCTCGACATCGCCCCCCAGAACAAGCAAGCACATCAGATACAATACAGAAGCGCGAACACTTTTCAAAAATATGCATGAATGAGCTGACATTGACATGACATAAATGTATTACGTGAATGACATGCGCGTTATTTGCAATAAATATCATGGACGTCATAACAATATTGACAAGACCTGCATGCGCATGTATTTCATGACCTAAATGGTATGACTGACATTATGCGTCGTGGTTGTTTATTTAACGGGATATATAACTGGATACCAATGACATGACATGCGTGCTTGACCTGAATGAATGATATGACCTAAATGCTATCACAGGAATGTCATATGACAAGAGATGCATGACAATACCATGCCACGTGATCAGTCTCATATCATACACGCCTGTCTCATCACACATTACTGATACATGGCCAGGTAAAGAAAGGACCGAGATGCCATCAAGTCAGTCATTCATAACAAACGCGTCATGAAATGGCCGTCATGCAATTGAGGCATGTCATGTCGTTTCATCCATGTCATGGATATTTTGATATATGTAGTGTGTCATTATGAACCACACATAAATAAAATATCATCACAGTGATGACACATGCATGTCGGGACATGTCATTTAATACATTCTTGAAGTCAATGTCATAAATGAAATGACAATAATAGATAAAATTCTGCGAAGTGTATTTGTTCGACTGGATATACACGGGATGTGCGTGTCATGACATGCACGCGTGGTATGAATGACATGCCATGACATGCAAGTCATACTATATTTGGCATGAATGGCATGAATGTATATCATAGTATGTGTGTATGTCGTCATGATGTGATTCCCATGAATGTCAAGACATGCATGACTAGAATCACATATATCCATGTGATGCATGCATGCATGCATGCAGACCATGGCGCAATTACCATGACATAAGCTTATGACGACCCTGTGGACCAAATTGTCCACTAACCTGGGTTGTGTTGGCTGATGACTATTTGTCCCATGTCCCTGATTGCGTGCTGGTCGTTGCATCGTCATTCCAGCTTAGTAATCAGACAAGCGCCGCTATTTCACGTGCTCTACCTGCGCTCGAACCAGGTAACACGCGTAAGAAGGTCCCGGCATCTCGGCAACAGAGCACAGGGTTGCGGTTGGACACGTTCAAATAGTGATTGATTTCTGAACGCCGGACAGGAACGCGCCGCCTGCTCGTTCCTCACGCAGCTCGTACCGGGCATTAACTGCCCTTCTCGTGGTTACCAGGGCACTTAATGAAACATCGACCCTGCTCTTGGTACACACAGTGCCCGAGTACGATACCGATGCATCGAATTCAACTATTAGAGTGTCATCACGGCTCGGTCAAGGCGAGCAGCTGCAACACGCCGTTCGTCCAAATGCACATAAGACACGGCCTTCAGGTTGTGGTACAGATGCCCCATCAAGTCTGTGTGCTCCAAGTGACAGCACGTGCTGCCGTCCATGCGAATTTAGCTTCTGCCTTTGTTCCCAATCTCGCACGTCCGTTCTGCTCGTTCACATGAATTTGATCATTTGCAGAAAAATTGCAATGGTCGTTACTGTAGTCGTCGTATTGCTGCTGTAGTCGAGCACGCGCACTCTCGCACTGCACTCGCGTCAAACACACAAATACTGCATTGAACCGAACACACTGTTCAACCTTGTAAAGCTTTGTAGAACCACAAAGAGTACTGCATAGTCAATTGCATGCATAAATGGTTCGCGTAACTCTGATTCCCCAAGTGCATTGTTTTGGGAGAATTCTTTGATAGCTCAATCCTCGGCACTATGTCAGCAATTGCCTATCTTCGCGCTGCTGTATCTTTATATCTAGGGAGCCTACATGCAACGCCGTTGGATGTAGGCTCTCTATTTATATCACCTATGCACACTTGAAACTTCCTTATATCTTTAGGAAACGAGATATTTCAGATCCCAAACCTCACTTTGCGTATACTGGAACTGCATTTTGTAGCGTTAGCTACACTGGCCTAGCCAAGCCCGTTTCGCGCGGCACATCAAGAGCCGTGATGCGCATGCGCAAGGATCAGTGATGTCACACGGCTTGCGCACCGGAGCCACCGGAGCCGGCACCTCTCGCGCACTCCGCCGCTGCCGCGCGCGACTCACCACCGCCGGTCTGCGCATTCCAGAGGAGTGACGTCGTAGCCGTGGTAGACGCACTGGCGCCGGCGCGCGCTCGCTGTGCAGTCGCCGTCTGACACTGCGCTGGAGCCGCTGCGCTTCTGACTGGCGTTTGCCAGTGTGGTATAGCCATGGAGAAGGAGAGCGCAAATGCTGCTCAACAGCGCAGAAGAACGGAGAAGCTTGACTCATCGGATCCCGAAGTAGTTGCCTGGCAATTAGCGGGTGAGCGTAGGAGGAATGAACAGAAGAAGGCTAAACGTGCTGCGGAGACACTGCAGCTGAACCTTTGCTAACGCTACGTATATCCTGGCATAGCCGAGCTAAGCCACTGCAATTTTTTTTACGTTACCCGCCAACACATTGGAGTATTGTGAGTGCCCGCGTGACGGTGCTCGCCGGGTATTAAGCCGTTGTCTTTGTTATTGATTAAACCGTGTTCAGGTGATTCCTCAGGTTACATCGACGTCAGTGGAATATTTCTACTGAAGACCCAGAGCCCACCACATTTAGTCGGCTCACTTTGGTTGCGTCGGCTGCGGGGGTTTCGGATTATAGTAGGTTTGACAAATGCACACCGAGGTTGAGTGAACAAATTCAAGTGTGGGAAGCAGTTGAGCGTGTGTTATGCAACTCATATAACGCATCAAACCACCACATGGCCAGCCGCTTAAGCAGAAGACAGGCGCCAACGCTGTAGCGAAGGAAGGTGTCTGGTATTTAACCGACACTGTGCCCAAAAACCCGCGAGGACCGCCTCAAGGACGATGGTCGCGTTTCGGGGCGGTTTCGGAGAAACGAGAAAATATTTCGCCTTGAAAACGTGTGAAGGCAACCAAGACGCCCTTCCGAGGGCAATTCGTCGCGTTTGGAGGCATCTTCTGGGAAACACTGATGTCTTTCGCCCCTGCGAACTTGTGTAGTCGAGCAAGCGAGCGTATATAGTCCGGAGAGATTGCTTTCCCATGTGAAGAAAATCCGTCCCATAATGTGGCCCACGATGGACTGGCGATCCGGGGACCCCAACCATATTTAAAGCCGTGCCGCCCCATTGTTAAGGCAGAGGGTCCCAGTCGACGCTGCCGTTCTGCTCAATGTCTTTTCCCTCTCAACAGACCGGTGTGAACTCGATAGGCGCGTCTCTAGAGCGTAACGACGCCGCACCCCACAATCTTGCAAAATAGTGCACGTAAATCTCAAGGAAAGGCAACGACTCCGGCGTGTAGAATGCTATTTATTTATTTCACAACGAAAGACACGGAGCAGAACCTGTCACTAAGGAAACACGCGACAAATTAGTATTTCGCGAAACATCTCAATTCTTCATATATAGGTGCAAGGCAGCCAAGCAAAAATTAGCAAGCAAATACGCACCACAGTTCAAGGTACACAACATCTGAGTTGACAAAAGAATAGACCATACTCGGGCATACTCAGGACGGATTTAGAGTAGACAGCGCTGACTAACTGCTGTGGTAAGCGCAGGTGAGGTTTCGAAAATTGTGTCGTCATCGGTCTTGCTCCCCAGTCTTTTTCCACGTTTCAATCAACGCATTTGAAGCGAAGAACGACGCCCGCGGCGGCAGAAACTCACGCCTTCTACTTGCTACGTGCCACCTTGCCTTTGACGGCAGGGGAAATTAATCGTTACCTCGTAACTTACAACTACGAATGGTCCGGCAATGATGTGGGCCTATTCCTACCAAGAAGCCGCCGCGCAAAAGGCCCCGCAGAGCGGGATGGGCGGCTTCAGACAAGGCTGGCTCGCCGAGGCTAGTGCAATCACGTGAACTTTCCTCCTAGTTTTTAGCAGTGGAGCTGTTTAAGCCGGCCGTAAAGTGTGCCGCCTGCCACTGCGTTGCCTAGCAACCACCTCGCGGAGCGTAGCGCACTGTGCTCGGGAGAGAGAAGCAACCATCTCGCGGAGCGTCGCGCGCTATGATCGGGAGAGAGAACGAGAAAATGAGAGAGAGAGAAACAAATTGTAGCAGCACCAACGAGGCAACGGGCAGAGGTGCTGCCGACGCCATCCGCGCTTCTGCATTTCCCCGCATTAGCGCCGAACGCTCGCGGTGTCCGTGGCTGCACAAGGCGCCTCTGGTGGTGGCTCGGCCAAGCTCCCACCAGCAGCGCGTTACTGCGCATGCACCGTGACGTCATCCCGGTGTATCGTCTGCTGCGCGCCGCACGCGTACGCAGTGCGTAGCTTTCGCCCCACTTCCCCTGCGTGTTCTCGGAGTGCAAGTGCTTCGCCAGGCGTTCCGCGATGCCACGGACCACGAGAAAATGCTTATGCACTTCGGATAACTTAGCATCACTTGGCATTACTTCGTATAGCTTAGCATCACTTCGTATAGCCCGGACCAGCTAGGAAGCGTTCAGCTCCAGTGTCTTTAGCCTCGATCCACTAGTGCAAGCGACCCCGATTTTTTCCCCTTCTACCTTGGTGGCAAGTAGTGATCTAAAATCCCAGTATTCTAGCTCACTGGAGTTCCAAGCGCTTGCGTGCATAGTTTCCTTCCGCTCTGCGGACGTGGCGGTCCTGTCGTGCATGTCTTGTTTCCTCCGGCTCCCTGAGGACTGTAAGCCGTCAATCAAAACCGCCGATCAAAAAAGTGTGTGCGCGCGCATCTTTCTTCGGGATCACCACCCATGACCGCTCAAAAGAAATAAAATTTGCTCATACGTTTGATTTAAATTAGGTATCACCTCTATCTCCTGTGTTAAACTGCTTCGCAAGTAATCCACCTTCACAGCAATGGAATGCCGCGTGATTTTTCTGACAACACAATACTTTTTGCATCTTGACAACAACATCCTCAACTCCAGGGCAGATTTTACTTCACCCTATTCTGTAAAGAACTTCTGTGGTGTCTTCCGCCCCGTCGTAGAATCAAGAAAGCACGCACAACTTCCTCTACGCTAGACGCATTGCCTCTGACGTCAACAATTATTTCGGATCACTTTGACATATCATTCCATGCGAAAATTCTAAAACACCAATGAAAATGCGGCGCACAGCAATACGTGAAAAAAAAAATGAAGGCACGCACAACGAAAAAGTTGCAAGTTCTCTCACTCGTTTTCATGGAAGAATGCAAGTCAGGATAGGCGCTTGAGGCTGTGCTACATGCAATACGAGCTTTGACCTATGTTGTCATTTAAATTCAGTTCCCGGCAACACATGTATGCGACATTTCAACTGCTATGACTTCTGATCAGGAACCATGCTGAACAAAAATTGTGTTGAGCAACATTTTCTCGACGATGCTATAAAACACAGTTTATAGAAGAAACATTTAGTGGATCCTGTTGCGGCGCCCCTTCAAAATAGGCGGATAAAATAGATACGAGTAATTTTGCAATTCTCAAACTATCTACACAGTAGTGTCATCGTTTTGTAGATAGTTTAAAATTACCGTGGCTCTTTTTGACACGAACACATATGCCACGTCAGGCATGTTTACTTGACTATTTCGCAAATTATCGGGTATATTTTATTGTTTCTCATATTAGGCGCATATTTCCTGCGAAGACAATTTAAAGAAATTTATATAGAGAAACAAGAATCACGGATTCATTGTCACTTTTCATCATGTTGACCTCTGTACCAAGGTACAGAGGTCAACACTCATGTCTAGAACAACGGAGCGTAGCGCTCGGGACTGCACGAGCGACATCTACATCTGAGCATGCGCGGTGCCAATGACGCGCCTGCCTCAGCGTTTTCTCTCCTTGTTTATCGCCGCGGCTGCAACAACTGCTTTGGCCGGCAGGAAGCAGTGTAAACGGTGTAGCGCCGCCAAAAAAATAAAAGCGCGCGGAATCGCCCGGCTCGGCACGCTTATACTGCAGGCTTCTTCTCAGTTCGCGGTATCGTCATACCGCCAATGCGTCGCACATATATCTCGCGCATCGCGCCGTGGATTTTGCATAAGGCATTGCGTTTATTTCCGTCTGTTAGGAGTGAATTTTACAAACCTACTTTCATCGTTTATTGGTCGTCAACCCGCCAACGTTAATTGCGAATAATTGTAGGTTTCGATCGCACATACAAAAAAATGCTGCCTAGACATGCTGAACTTATGAGACTTATTGAAAACAACACATGTAGGTACCTCAAGAACGCTGTCAAATCTAAGCACAACATACATGAGTAGTAAGCGCAGGCATTTCCTTGTGCGTTTCGTGAGCGAACATTGTCAATTATAACATTGTCAGTAAGAATAAACTTAGAGCATAGCTTGCAACGGGACCCGAGAACGATTCGCTGCGTTTTTTGTTTCTTTGTTTGTTTGTTTGCTTGCTTGCTTGCTTGTTTGTTTGTTTTTGTTTTTGCACTACACCGTTGACTGCGCTTCTGACGGCCAAAGCAGTTGTTGCAGCCGCGGCAATAAACAAGCATAAAAATGCAAGGCCGGTGCATCCTTGGCGCCGCGCATGTTCAGATGTGGCCAATTTCAAACTGCAGATGTCGCTCGTGCAGTCTCGAGCGCGACGTACCGTCGTTCTAGACATGAGTGTTGCCCTCTGTACAAGTGGACGAGCGTAGCTGTCGTCATTCTCCTTGCGGTGTTGTGACGAAGCTAGATTTCTAGTAAGCCTGCTTAGTTTTATCACAAATGTACTCTGTTCTTGTATCAGGCATGGGCGCTGTGCCTAAAACTAATAAAATACTGTCGATTACGAAGGAAAGTCAGAGAAATATGGCTATTATACCGCATTATGCCCTTACCACACTTGTTAATGAACGGCTAACTGCGCTTTCCGCAGCCAAGCTGTCTCTCCGGCATGCACATTGCTCTTCTAAAGTGCATTACTCAGCTGATCCTTACTTATATAGCAAGTTCCAGGATAAGCAGCCACAAGCATCTGCAGTGTTGGTAGTTACGTCTTATGCGGCGAGTGTGAGGGTCAGTATGTCAGGGTTAGGTGGGAGTCCGAGTGAGGCTTGTGGGCGATGCGCGTTTTCTTCTTCTCCCCCAAATGTTGAATCTCCCCTGATCGAGCCCGCACCGCCCCACGGCGGGGCTGCAAGACGATAGCACGCGTCTCCTCCTCTGCCCGGTCATGACTCCGCGCTGCGGCCAGCGCCGTGGAGCGCATGCATGGCCGGCTTGCATTAACTTGGAAGTCATTAACTGCAGTTCCCTCGGCGAAAGGAGAACATTCTACGGAATTCTGATTAAGTCGTGCGCATTGAGCACACTGTCTTTTTAAGCCGCACCTAATGTTGTAGGTGAAGTAATCCAGTCCTATAGACGGCGAAAAGTTGAAATTGTGAAATCAAGGGTAGCAATAAATGTTCACTTTAAAAGAAGCACACCCCAGCAGTGTGACAGCCAATAGTCGCGGTAACCTGCAAAATCTTCTCATTCTTGTCTTGTGGTGCGTGACATCGTGCTTGTGTAGGAAGTAGGTGAATGTATGCTACAATTTGTAAGCCAATAAACTTCAAGATCTTTCTTCGTCTATTGTACTGATAGTATGTTATCGCTTCGGAACCTTCGTCTTTTTGGGTGAAATAGACTATTTTTAAATGGTAAATAATACGATAGTCACCTTCCTCATCTCTCAATGTCTGTGAAATAGGCATTGGTAAAGCTTACCAGAAACACACTTACAGTGTTGTCAAGTTTATGCATCTCTGAAATATAAATCTATAATCATCCATTATTATTATTATTATTATATTGCTACATGCATATTGCGTGTTTCTTCTGGACGATGCGCGCGGGCGCCTAGACGAAGAAGACGAACTGCTCGGGGCTCTCGAGCTATCAGGCTGATCTGGCCAGTAATGCAGCTACCTTTTGTAAATATACTTGTAAATAGTCTCCAGTACATAATCCTTCGTTCGCGTAACATTTTGGTGGAGGAGCTGGGTACCGGTAGATCAGTCGATCAATGCTGAATGCGCCGTAAGAAAATCTAGTCCAAGGATTAGGTCATGGGGACAATTGGTCAGCACTGTAAAAAGAACTGGAACGTGGTGGTCGGCGATACTTATCCGGAAAGTACACATTCCAGTGACGGTAACAGTGCTGCCATCGGCGACGCGTACGGCTCGGCTAGTAGCAGTCGTGAGAACCTTCTTCAGTCGACGACGGAGGTTATTACTCATTATGGACACCTGGGCTCCGGTATCTATTCACGCCTGTCAAAGGGACACCGTCGACGTGGACATCAAGTAAGTTCTGGTGCGTTGCGAGCGTCAATAGAGGATTTTGACACGACGAAGATGATGCAGTGCTACCCCCAGGAGCAGCATGGTCTAGTTTTCCGTCTGGGAGGGTCCATAATTGGTCAGCGACAAATAGCGGCGTGGCTGGGGCGACGGGGACCGACGGTGCTGAGGTGACGGCGAGCGAATGGGACGACTGTCATCGATGGATACGTGTGAGGTAGAAGGGATACGGCGAGGCGAGTAGCGGCGAGGGTCGGCATATAGGCGAGGAGACGGGGAAAAGTAGCTCGAATACATGCGATGTCCAGGAGGTGCGGCAGTGGCGAGCGACGTGGCCAATGCGGTGGCAACGAAAGCAAATGAGCTGGTCGTCCGGAGTTCCACTCTGTAGGGTTGCGGTATCTGAGAGGGGAATACAGATCGCTGCCAGGCGCAGCTGTCGGCACCAGTCGGGCGTCAGGTCGGGAGTCGGAGCAGGCAGCAGGAAAACCGAGGTTGGCAAACTCTTGCCGCACAACCTTCTGAATGAAGGAGATCACCGGGGCTGGTTGGTCAATGGTGGGGTCAAGTGGGCGCGGATGGAACGTGGCAGGACTGGCAGCCTCGAGCTCGCGGTGAACAATACGCGTGACGGTCTCATGGGAGGGTGGTGAAGCGGTAAATGCGACGCAGGACGACGTTGCAGCCGTGTTAGGGAGCCGGGAGAACTGTGGAATGACGCGGCGGCTTTTGGCGAGCTCAAAGCGGCGGCATTCCTTGACAATGACGTCGATGGTAGACACATTGTTGAAGATCAACAAGTTGAACGCGCCGCCCGCGATCCCTTTGAGAACGTGGCCAACCTTGTCAACTTCGACCATGTTCTCGTCGACTTTCCGACAAAGAGTCTTGTATGTCACGTACATACGTATTGTATGTACGAGACATACGATTCAGTGGAAGACTGTACTCGGGTAGCAAGCTCTTTTCTTGCAGCCTGATGCCGGCCGGTCGGATTTCCAAAGAGGTCGCGGAGCTTCTCCTTGAAAGCGTCCCAGCTAGAGATCTCCTCGTGTGTCCGGAACCAGACACGAGGTGTTCCGCGCAAGTAGAAGAGGATATTCGCTAGCATTATGGTAGGGTCCCAGTGGTTGTTGCGGCTAACAAGCTCATACATGCTTAGCCAGTCATCAACGTCGACATTATCTTGGCCGGAGAATATGCCAGGATCACGGGGAGTGGCAACCGCGACGTACGTTGTGGTTGGAGTTGCAGTAGTAGCAGCCGACGAGGTGTCACCGGGAGCAATGGTGGAAAGCTGGACGGTGCGGCCGCTGCGGAGCTCCGTGGTGAGGACGGGGAACGGCACGCTCCACCAAAATGTTGGAATTCGTGCTGTGTGACAATCTGGTAAGGATATCTGGGACATGTAATTTCGTATACTTTGTAATTCGTGTGGTGCACAAGAAGCGCGGTGACCCTGCTTTTCCTTCTCGCCTGTCACAGTCTAATAGACGCTGCAATAAACTGAGTCAATCCTCACATGAAGATAAGTCAATTGCCTCAGGCCCATCACCAACATCGCCGTGAACAACTAGTTTTTGGAATATAGGCTGTTCTCGTGAACAGGACGAAGAACTAACACACACTGATTCACCGCGAATTTCCCTAGAATAACTTCTATCCGATGCACGCGGGGTAACCATCTTCCCTACATGAGCGGTGACACTAATGCCACCTTTATCAGAGTATTTGCGGATCGCAGAACTTTGAACTTATCCTGAAGTGGAATCGCTACGTAAAAGCGCAGTGTTTAGAGTGTTTCCGATCACAGTACACATTGCCACCATAAAAGGAAGTTTGAATGGACTGGCCATGGTATTAATGAGTCTCAGAAAGAACATGGGCTGTTATTATCGGCCGGATTTTGTTCCAACCTGCTGAACACTTGAAACAATTGTACATGTAAATAGGTGATTGAGGAACAAAAGTTACTGGCAAATGGGCGAGATGGTAGAGCCTGCGAGTTAATGGAAGCTTCCTTTCAAGAATGCACGTATCACAAAAGGTGATTCTGCGCTTGTTCTTTTAACACGAAAGTGTTTTATGCCGGGGTCCACCAAGACTTCACTGACGTATTTCCGTCACGGAAATACGTCATACGGAAATACGGAATGACGTTCTTACAATGTACACGAACATAATACAAAGAAAGAAACCAGAAGAAAAAGTTCCACTAACATGAAAAATTTGGAAATCGAACCCACGACCTCTCGGTCCGCGACGATAGATCGCCGAGCGTTTAACCCATTGCGCCACAAACTTTTTTTTTTCTTTATAAACCATTGCGCCACAAACGCATTTGCAGAGAGCTACACAGACGCGCCTTATATATCTAACACTCCTCCGTGTACCCGCGCTCTTGCTCGGGGCGGTGCCGCCGCCTACGAGCAGAAAAGAGAAGTACTGCATTATGACACTAACGCGCACCGACAGTGAACGCTTCGGTGGTCTCAGCACTACGACGCCTCGATGCCAGCATTCGAAGGGACGCTGGCATCAAGAAGCACTACCACCTAGGTGGCGTTCACCGTACTCAGCACAGCGGAGCGTGGCCTCCGCAATTAGCTCTGAAAATGTTTCTGAAGTTGATCGCGTAGGCTGCAATTACGACGCGCTGTACGCGCTGATTTGACTCGGTGACGATTCAGTTACGTGCTTTGTCTTGCGCGTTGTATTAGTGTGTCAGTTACGTGCTTCGTCTTTCGCGTTGTGCTAGCGTGTGCAGCGTAGTGCAGCTTCCATATGCACGACGGTTGCTCATGGTCATCGACGTTGGTAGTCGTGATGGAGGAGACGTGCCACCAGGCGTCAGCGTGGATGCATCAACGCCTAAGGGCGCTTTAGCCACAAAACACCAATAGACATTATATATCAATGTGCAATAAACATTACACTACTTCTGTGAAGACACGTTTCACTTTCGTGTTCTATACCGATTCCTATATAAGAGGGATCAACCACATTTTTTTTCTTGTAGCGACCAAAAATCGTTGGGACTTTGAATGTGTCAGCTTGAACGAAGACTGACGCTTCGACAAAATAAAGCATTTTCTTCGTCATAGCACGTGTTATAATCCACGCTAACCATCACACATGTCCGTTATCATAGTTCATCCAATCAATTTTTCCCCGTTATTTCGCAACTAGATCTTATATTGTTGTTACCTGATGCTCGTCTGTGACATTGTCTTAGTATTACTGTATCACTGGATTTCATATGTAAAAAAAATTCGCTATAGAGTCAAGGAAAAATCAAGAGAGACAGACGAAACTAACCGCATTTGCACACGCATATTTCCCTTGTCGCTCTATTTTGCTGACATTGGATGGTATATTGACTGTGGGGCTGAGGGCAATAACTTAGCGGCCAACCAATATTTTCGTTATTGCAGGGAGTGCCTAAGCCCACTGAAAGGAGAAAAGAAACGGAAATTATAAAAACAAGTAGAAAATGAGATCAAATAAAAATGCATTTGAGGACTAATGTTACTTAAACAGCGGATAAGCAGACGAAGGACTGATGGGAAGACAAAGACAAGCACGGATTTAAGCTGAAATTTATTTCAGCATAGACAACGGCGTTGTTGAAACATGGATCACCAACTATCCCGTGCCCCCAATTTTTTTGAGCCCTGGAACTGCTCTAACATTTATTTGTTAGAAAAGGTTGCCATCACAGATGCTTATATATCAACCACTGCATTTCCTCTAAAAGAATTATACAACAGAATACACAAACATAAAAAATGAATGAATTAACCGGTACATTTTGAGACGTGAAACACATTAGTTTGGGCATGTATAAGGATGTATGCCGATGTGCACCTATTGTTCGTGGTAAGCTTTGAGCCTCCACTACCTTCATTTCGAAAACATTCTATGCATCTAAAAAAAATCTATCACATACTACACAGCGCGCAGCAAGCTGCAAAACTGACATGTAATAAGAGCGTACATGAAATCTACAAAATCCTATGCTAGACAAATTTTGGCAAGGGATTCAATAGCGAATTGAATATCACAAGATACACTCAAGCTACCTGCCATCTGCAAGTCGCCTGGTTAGCTCAGATTGTAGAGCTGCTGCCCCGCCGAAAGGCGTTGGTCCCAGGTTGGAGTCCAGGACCAGGATGGATGGATGGTAATAACTTTATTGAATTGTCCTGCAGTTTTCACGACCCGGGCTCAGGTCTCCCACGACGGGACGTCGAGATCTTGTCTCAGCGCCGCTTCGCGGGCCTGCTGGACAGCCCAGAGTTGGTCGCCGAGGTCGGAGCTGCGCAGAGTGGCGGCCCACCTCAGCGATAGGGTCTCGGAGTTTAATTCGTTTTTGTGTTGGGCGTTACATTCACATAGCATGTGTTTGAGTGTAGCTGTTTCCTGTTTGCATATCTTGAATGTGTGTTCTTTGTGTACTTCGGGGAATATCCGTTTGAGGTGAAACGGGTTCGGGAAGGTTTTTGTTTGCAGTTGACGTAAGGCCACTGCTTGTGCCCTGTTTAGTTCTTTGTGTGGTGGTGGGAATACTCTTCTGGCTTGTCGGTACATCTTTGTAATGGCGTTGTATGTGGTCAGTCTGTCTCGTTCGTTTCGGGGGTCTTCCCGAGAGGCCGGCCGGGCGCGGTCCGTCAGTTGTCGCGCTCTGCGGTGGGCTACCTCGTTGAGGTTCGGGGGTGCCTGGTCACCCGTGTTGACGTGGGCGGGGAACCATACGATACGACTCGGGTGGTCCTTGGGGGTGCGTATTCTATTAAGAATGTTGATGGCTTTAGGAGACATGCGTCCTTTGGCAAAGTTTCTCACCGCCGCCTGGGAGTCGCTCAGGACGGTATTGCAATCCGGATTCGACAGGGCCAGGGCAATGGCTATCGCTTCGGCTTCCTCTGCATGTTGGGTTTCGACGCTACGCGCGTTGGCAGTTTTGGAGTTGGTGTCAATTACTGCTACAGTGAAGCGTCTGCCATCGGGGTGTTCAGCGGCGTCAACGAAGCGCGCGTCGGTTTCCCTTCCGTACGATCGGAGGAGAGTTTTGGCTCTTGCTAGTCTGCGACCTTTGTTGAAGTCAGGGTGGACGTTCCGAGGGATGGCTGCAACGTGTATGGTTTCTCGGATTCCCTTGGGTATTAGCGCTTTGTGTCCGTGTTGTTTGTGGTACGTGATGCCCAGTCGATCGAGGATGTATCGGCCCGTGTTAGTCTCTGTTAGTCTTTCGAGCTGAGATATGCGTTGTGCTTCGGCGATCTCTTCGAGCGTGTTGTGCAGTCCTAGCTCGAGGAGGAGTTCCGTACTGGCGGAGTCCGGGACGCCGAGGGCAAGCTTAAACGTCCTTCGGATGAGCAGGTAAATCTTTTTTTTTCGCTAGTTGACCAGTTGTGAAAGGCCGCCACGTAGGCAATATCGCTGATGGCGAAAGCGTGGATGAGCCTGATGGTGCTTCCCTCTCTCATGCGACTTCTTCTGTTTGTGATCAGCCGGACTAGGCGCATGGCGTTGCTGGCCTTGGTCGTTAGTTTATTGACAGTCTCGCCATTAACTCCGTTCGTTTCGATAAGCATACCTAGGAGTTTGATCTTGCGTACCTTTGGGATTTCTATCCCTTCCTCTGTGTGGATTTTGATTTCTTCGTGTTGTGTCGGTCCGCCGTATCCCTTGGGCGGTCTGCCCTTGAGGGTGGGACGGTATAGCAGGAGTTCCGACTTTCCGGGGGATAATCGTAGGCCCGTCCCCGCGTGGAACTGTTCTACCTTGCGGACAGATTCTTGGAGTTTGATGTCTATTTGTCCGTCACTTCCGTTACTAGTCCAGATCGTGATGCCATCCGCGTAGATGGCATGGTGGACGCCATGTACGTCTTGTAGTTTCCGCGGGAGGTCGAGCATCACGAGGTTGAAGAGCAGGGGGGATATGACCGAGCCCTGCGGCGTTCCCTCGCTGCCCATGTTCAGTTCTTCCGTTTTCATGTCTCCGGCAATGAGCGTGGCCTTTCGGTCCGTGAGGAAGTCGCTGACGTAGTTGTATGCTCGGACGCCCAGGTTCAGGTTTGAAATTTGGTCTAGGAAGGCGGAGTGCGCCACGTTGTCGAACGCTTTTTCTAGATCGAGGCCGAGGATCGCCCTGGTGCCCCGGGTTCGGTCGTCTAGGATCTGTTCCTTGAGCTGTAGCATGGCGTCCTGTGTGGAGAGGTGAGTGCGGAAACCAATCATGGTGTGTGGATATGCGTGTGTCTCCTCAAGGTGTGCTTTTATTCGGTTGAGGAAGGCGTGTTCCATGACCTTCCCGACGCAAGACGTCAGCGAGACCGCTCTTAGGTTTTCGAGGCTCGGGGGCTTTCCGGGTTTGGGAATGAGGATGACCTTGGATGTCGTCCATTGGAGTGGGATATTGCCTTCTTTCCAGCAACCGTTGATGAACTCGGTTAGCTTGTCGATGGACTTGTCGTCTAGGTTTCTTAAGGATTTATTTGTGATTCTGTCTGGCCCGGCGCGGATTTGCCATTGAGTCCGTGCAGCGCCGTTCTGACTTCAACCATGCTGAAGGGTTTGTCTAGGGTGGGGTTTGGCTCACCCCGATAGTCCCGTTGCTGGACTCTGAATTTTTGAGGTAGGTATTTGTTTCTTAGTTTTTGGATTACGCTGTTTCAGGTCCGTTGCGTTTATCTCCGTGTAGAGGAGCCTGCGCAGGTTGTCTCGTTGGTTTGATTTACTCTTGGTTTCATCTAAGAGGTGCTTGAAGAGCTTCCACGTCTGGCCGTTGTGAAGTTGGCCGTCCGCGGCGTTGCAGACCTCGTCCCATTGTTGCCTGCTCAGCGTTTGACAGTGCTCTTCGATCTCTCGGTTGAGATCGGCAACCAGGACGAATTTTTCTTTAAATGTGAGGCTTTTCTTCCAGGAACCTGTGTCGGTTTTCTTTGTAGAAATTTCTACGATTGGGCGGATGCCTCATTTTCCATTTATTTACTTCTCTCCACCGAGCGGGTTTGCGCTGAACTGTTACTTCAATGGCGTGTAGCAGAACCAAAAATACAGGTTGGGCAAAACGCCGAAGCCACCTGAATGTGCTCGTGTGATGCAATATCGGCAGTTGCCATATGTCGTCTTCTGTGAAATTAATGCACTTTAAAATGGAGCTTTGTCGTCTTGGATTAGGCTTGCTGTAGAAAACGGTGACTTAAATAAATTCACCATAATCGAAACGTATGCCTTCTAATCTAAGTAGAAGAGATTTCTTTCTTAGTACAACAGGATCACTCCACCTACCGCAATCGAACAACAAAGCAGGGTAGAAAACAAGGTGTTTAATGTAGTAATGCTGTAACAGCTACACTAGCTACACATAATGTTTTTTTTTATCGCAAGCGCCATGCGAATAAAAAAAAAGCTATGGGTATATGGGCGAGCACATCGCTAAAACCGCGATTTTCAATAACATGCAGGGCTTGCACAGCCGAAGTCAGTTCCCAATATTTTTCTTTAGAGATAAGTTAGTCTTTCTGTTGACGGTACTATCATTTGTTCTCGTTTAGTCCGACCTTCGTTTTGCTCTCGCTCTCAAAGGATACAGTCACGTAAGTGCCCAGCCACTTACGTTCAACGTAATAATAATTCATTATTATTACGTTGAATTGTCACCGTCGTCGCCACCGTCGCTATGGGGCTGCACATATGTGTTGATGTATGTATACTATATGCGTATCCAAGCTGTATATGCGGTGTATATTGCTAGACTATTCAGTCACTAACGTTGCTCATACCAGGCGTTGCGTTTGCTACTACATATTCATCAGTATTTTATGATTGGCGGCCAAGACACAAGTGGCTTAAAGAAAAACATCTACAGGGCATGCCTTTTATCCTAAATCGTCTCAGACTATTAAACATTAAAAGGGCAAAAAATAGCATTTTTCAAATCTTGAAGTCGTGTAATTTTTCAGGCGCGTCATTTTATGGGCAGCGTGCTGGAGCCTTTGCGTTTTTATTACAGGCCCTACACTTTGTGCGATGGCTTTTAAAGGGACTCAAATGATAATTTAAAAAAAAGATTTCTTCTGTGTCAGTACATTACCTTTCTGCGAGAGGAAAAATATGGCTATTAGCATGATATGACGCTTGGTAAGCCACTAAAAGCGCGAAAACGAAAGACGGGGGGCGCCGCCTGCCTGAAATTTCCGCACCAACTCGCTCTTACGTGATGGACTTTAACAGCGTCTTCAAAGGCATAGTTATTTCTTTAGCGGTAAAGAATGACCGCAATGTGTTCCAAAGGAGCCAAAAATTTCCGAAGGCGAGTTTCGAGAAATTTTGCCGAGCGAACGCGGCCTAAATACAAACGATACTATGAAATCTGTGACGTCACAGAGGTGTTCCAGCGTTGCGGATTCAGTGCGAAATTTAAAATTTAAACTTGGAAATTTATTTTATCATCTTATAATCAACGTATTATTTCTAAATTAACTACAATAGTTTCCAAAAAACGCTTTATCCGTCCCTTAAGAGTGCCGGAAATATAGTCGCACCCGCGTATGTCTATTCGCGCCAGTCGGACCCGCGAGTATAGATTGAACACCATCAGGCAAGTTCAAGCGCCACCTTAAGCCTTGCTATTGTAGTCAGTGGTTGGCCGTTAGGGCGAAACACTGACTTGTAAAACTGCCAATTTATTATTTTGCAAAGCGTTCAAAAGACAGCAAATTGTGCACAGATAATGCACGAAACTTGTCTATCCCGCGGCCATTAGAAGATCTACCAAATCCAGATGATTTCAAATTATTGCACGAAACCTCATGATCAACGTTGAGAAAAATATCTCTGAATGCCCAGCCCGCAATGGTGGCCACGTGGGTACAGCATCGCTTTGCTGCGATCTAGATCTGAGGTTCAATACTAACCAATACTGACGTTTCTGAAATACTTTTTTTTCCCTGCGACTGCGAAGTACAGAGAGTAAACAAACAGAATACAAACCGCAAAGTGTGGGAAGTTGGGTAAGAAAGCTATTCGGAGTAAAAAAATGCGAACTACCTAATGAAAAACGGCTTCATAGACAGCGTATCTGAAGCAGGCGACCGTTGCATGCTTGAGGGCCTTCGCTGTGAACAGAAGTGCCCTGTTTGAAGCAGCACTCGCTTGCCCTGAGCAGTATACAATTAGTGTCATATACTCGTGCGATTGCTGCATTTTAGACGTTGAGATGACCTAATGGCTTGAAATCGATGGCCATTCACCTAGATTTGACCCATATAACGTGAAAGGAACGGGGCCCTTCACAGGTGGCCAGAAGCTGTCTGATTTTACTCGGTCATGACGAAGAAGAAGTTACTACTAGCTGTGCTGGGAAGTATCGCTGGCAATTGCGACCGTGCTTGCCCCGAAGATGCCCAATAACATGTTGATTGCGCAAGTTTTAAAGACAACCGTGTGCCACTGAGTTGCAAATATTTGACATTTCTAATGACTGCACTGAACTGTGAGATATGATAGGAATATTATAAAAATATACTTGCCACACTTTTCTTTTATATTAACTTGCGTTATTGTCAAGCTTGCGGGTGTCTCGACAATTAGGCAGACAGGTTTCGTACCATTTGGGCAAAACTTAGATTTAGGCGTGCAAATGTCTTCTTTACTGGAGTGTGTCCCACCACCCTGGAGTAAACCAAGAAGACGTTAAACCTTATGAGAATATAAAATTTATTTAGTAGACTGCTACTATTTCAGATGTTTCAAAATACTGAGCCGAGCAATTGGTATCATTGCATCTTATAAATGTGCAAGAGCTGCACTTCGATTCTAGCGTTTGTGATCAGGCACACTGACCCCATAGGAAATGCGTAAGTTATACATGAATCAAAATATTTAGACCTCTTCATTTGAAGGCCACACTGAAATGTTGAAGGAATGTCTGAAGTAGACTAAGTGTGAAGTTCCATTGGTATAGCGTCAATCAATACATTTAGATTTGTAATGATATTTTTACTTGGAATTTTGTTGAACCTGCATTGGTTTTCACCATGTAGTTCTGGACTTACTTGAGCTGTATAAAGCTGTTGTCTCTCTTTGTCATGCGCTATTGCCGTACTCTAGATTATTAGATGTCGGCAAACGCAACCACTACATTGTGCAGCAAGATTATTACCGAATGCAAGATTTCACGCTCTCAAAACTGTTCAGTAAAGGGCCAACCAATATAATCACTTCCTTGTGTTCTGATAGAGGTACACTCTATACAGTCTGCTGTGGGCATAAAACGATATATTACGTTTTATTTATTGTGCACTGTTATACTGAGCAAGGGTCAGGTATCATGAGAGGCAACATTTCCTGGTTTTGCTTTTGCAATAGGAGAACAAGAGCGCTATCTGTATATTTGAAACGTGTGACATCGTAAAGCTGATTTGATATTGGGACAACAAAGTGTGACTACTGTAATACTGTTCTTTTTAGTACAGTATTCTGTGTACCAGATGAAGCCGCATGCCCGGCCAAGATGAGTAAGCATTTTAAAGGAATGGCCGAAAGTCATTGCGCGCAATTGACAGATTAGTGCAAGCAGACATCCTGTATTTTGTGAAAGATTTAAGTAATAAGTCTAGGTATAAGTGACCTGTACACTTCCCTTACCTGGGCATATGGTGGTTTCATCGTTAAGCAGTACAGCACCAAAAAGCAGAAATATAGGTCCCATCTCTGTGAGCAAGAAGAAGCATTCAGTGTCGCAGAAGTGAACCTTGGAGGGTCAATGTTTATTACATGTCTATATTTTGAGGTTTATTGCTTAGATGTACTATATCTAAATCTTGGATAGTGTATATAAAGCCTGCCAGCAAGTTTTACTTAAAGTGTGAGCGGAAAAACAAAACCGACCTAACTGGAGCCAGTACCCAAACGCATGACACGGAGCGCAATGTTTACAACTCAGAAGTACTTGCTCCGATCTCGTACTTTTCTAGCGCTGCGCAGAAATTTTAGTAAGTTTAACCACCTAGTCCACTTTCAATTTTTTTGATATATATAGATTGAATATATCCCAACTTTCTTTTTTATTAAAACACCCAGAACGTACCGTGTGTCCACGTTCCGCTCCAATGCGGAGAACATGCCGTACCTCAAGGAAAATACGTGAGGCAGAATGCAGTGATTTGAAAGACGATGACAACGACAAACAAAGCGTAAGGACACGCGCGGCAAGAAAAGAAAATTGCCCGCCAATCCACCCGGTGAAGGTGGTTGGAAAGCGAAGCTTCTAACGCCACCCTCACGGTGACTGCGGCGCACTTGCTATTTTTTTTTTTCGAGCGCTTTTTTTCTTTCGAGCGCTTTCTTTCCGTGGTCCCTTACAAAAATAGTTCTTCTGCAGCACAGTGTGCGTGTGTTCAAATATGAGAATGATCAGACTACCTAACGCTGCAACTAGAAGAAGAATTATTTATAATTAAAAGCGCACACTAAACTGCGAAATAATTGCAGCAGAAGAAACAACGTTCTGATTCTGAAGCAGGTTCTGATTTGCCACAATCATAATTCTTTTAACACGAAAGTGTTTTAAGCCGGGGTCCACCAAGACTTCACTGACGTATTTCCGTCACGGAAATACGTCACAGAACATAATACAAAGAAAGAAACCAGAAGAAAAAGTTCCACAAACATGCAAAATTTGGAAATCGAACCCACGACCTCTCGGTCCGCGACGATAGATCGCCGAGCGTTTAACCCATTGCGCCACAAACGCATTTGCAGAGAGCTACACAGACGCGCCTTATATATCTAACACTCCTCCGTGTACCCGCGCTCTTGCTCGGGGTGGTGCCGCCGCCTACGAGCAGAAAAGAGAAGTACTGCATTATGACACTAACGCGCACCGACAGTGAACGCTTCGGTGGTCTCAGCACTACGACGCCTCGATGCCAGCATTCGAAGGGACGCTGGCATCAAGAAGCACTACCAACGCCACTTAGGTGGCGTTCACCGTAATCAGCACAGCGGAGCGTGGCCTCCGCAATTAGCTCTGAAAATGTTTCTGAAGTTGATCGCGGAGGCTGCAATTACGACGCGCTGTACGCGCTGATTTGACTCGGTGACGATTCAGTTACGTGCTTTGTCTTGCGCGTTGTATTAGTGTGTCAGTTACGTGCTTCGTCTTTCGCGTTGTGCTAGCGTGTGCAGCGTAGTGCAGCTTCCATATGCACGACGGTTGCTCATGGTCATCGACGTTGGTAGTCGTAATGGAGGAGACGTGCCACCAGGCGTCAGCGTGGGTGCATCAACGCCTAAGGGCGCTTTAGCCACAAACACCAATAGACATTATATATCAATGTGCAATAAACATTACACTACTTCTGTGAAGACACGTTTCACTTTCGTGTTCTATACCGATTCCTATATAAGAGGGATCAACCACATTTTTTTTTCTTTTCGCGCGCTTTTTTTTCTTGCATTTCCGTGGTCCCTTACAAAAACAGTTCGACGTATGTTGGGTCCTGCTGCCTGGCCTGACGCACACGTTCCGCTTCTCTAGCGGCATATGCTGGGTCCTGCTGCCTGGCATGACGCATACGTTCGGCATCTTGTGCGAGAGCTGCTGGGTTTTGCCTACGACGCTGTTGAGCGAAACGATTTTGTTCTTTCCGCCGAGCCTTATATTCACGCTCTTCTTCTGCCGTCTTTACTTTTCGTGGTCTACCCATAGTGGGGCAGTCTAGAAAATGAACCGAAGCCATTACTAGGCTGGAAGGGTTTCGAATGACGTCAACCCTCTTTCAAGCAGCTGCATAAGCTTTGCAACAGCTGCAATCTAATCTTACGGACCGCGCCGAGCCTGTTTCCGTTGTTTGCCCGCAGCCCTTATCATCCATCATGTTGGCTCATCACTTTGAAGCTTGTTTTTGTGGTTTTTCTTGCGAAAACGAGTGCTTAGTTGTACGCTGAATGCCTGAATTCAAGTAAGCTATACTGCTATACCTGCAATTGTTAGCGGTTCGTCGGGATCGTTTTTTGATTACAACGACGGACACGACAGAACCCTTGGCTGGTAGAGGTACAAAGCTTCGCTTTAAAATGATACGAAAACGAACCAATCGCGGTTCTCCACGAAGCCCCAACCAGTCCATTGGAGAAATATACGAATTTCGAAAGAACCTCTCCAGGGAATACACGAGGCCAAAGGAGAAGAAAAAGACAAAGCGCGCTGCAGAATGTTGTCAGAGAACATGGTCTCCGAGACCAAAAGCACTGCATCCCTGTGCCTGCGAAACCTCATGACTGTTCCCTCGCTTGCCGGAAACTCAGTGCCAAAAATTAAACCTAAGTTGGCGAGATGTTCATTGAAGAGGGGCACGAGCCCGGCGCATTCATGACGCAACCAGCTGAAGCGTTGTAGTTAAAGGCCTTCTTCTTCAGTTACTGACATCCTACTTTAGAAATCGGCAGCAATATGTGTCTATAAACATTAGCATATAATCTACACCACAAATACAGACAGGTGTGCCTCAGCGAAGTGTCTTTAGTCCATTGGTATTTAACATGTACACAATCGACACAGTTCTTATCCACCGAGAAATAATATTCATAAACTACACAGATGATACAAGTGTTTTTTTTTATCAAACAACTCATATACAACCATCCCTCAAAATGAGGCCAGGACAACTTGTTAAAAGTAAGCTGCAATAAAATACAAGCAGTCATCTTTAAAACAAGAGGTACGCGTACTCCATTGTCCCACAAGGTATTTTACAACTCAGAGAATATAGAGGTTGTTGACTCGATAAAAGTACTTGGCGTATACTTTACCGACACATTTCAATGGGACACTCACGCGGGCTTTATACTCCAGAACCTAAGCCGCATAACAGGTATACTACATCGAAATCGTGACCTCTTACGAAAGTCAGCTAAATTAATCATTATAAAGAACTGTTTGCCTCGCATGTAAACTATTGCCATCAGGAATGGGCCCAACATGAGCTTCTAATTTCTCTGAAATACTACTGATGCAAAAAAATAGTAATACGCGTTATTACAAACGTGCCGTATAACTCGCACACTGAAGGTCTTTTCACCAAGTACAACATAACGAAAAGTCATTATTTCCACAAGCAAACTCTCCTACCCACCTACTACTTTCTGGTAAACGAAGCAACTTAATAACAAATATAGAAAACTTCACAGTGAATTCACCCACATATGACATGTGCATCCATGAAAGTGGCTCATCCCTTTTTTGAGAACAAATTACGACCATCAAACGGTCGCAAACACCTTGCCACGGCTACTAAATTCTTAGATTTCTAGAAGCCGGCATTTACATCAATACCTTGACACCAACGGAGCTCATCTGTATTGCGTAAACTAACATTTAAATCACCGTGGTACAGTGAAACGACGTGTATTCACAGTGTAACAAAGTGTAATTACTCCCTTTATTTCTACTTTATTTCTACAATTACTGCTTTTCATTTCTGAAAGTGTTCTTTGCCACTAGTCTGCCAATATGTAAAATGGGCCAGCGACCACTGAAGCTGCCAATAAACAGCTTTTACCTTGGCACCCTTCATTTGCTTGTAATTTGGCCCAAATAAAAATGAAATGAAATGATAAGTGTTCACTGTAGGCGGCACATACCCGACGCATTTGTAGCGCAGCCTTCGAATGCGCCGGGCTACTGTAATTGAGGAACCTTAGTCACATCGGTTCGATTCCGCGCAGCATCGCAGAAACATCAGGGACATTTTTTTTGTCGTTGCAGAGCGGCACATTCCCAGTATAACATAACTAGTTACCCAATGTGGCCTCAAATAGTTTTGATAAGTCTTTAGGATAGGATAGGAAGAGGTTACACAGAAATATGCAACGGATATATGCATGGCGCCCCGAAGGGGGGCAAGTACCCAAGAGAAAGAGGGAGAGAATTTATTTGAAAGGCAGAGGGGTCGGCCTGAGCGAGCATGCTCTGGTCTGCTACTCTGCACAGGGGAAAAAGGCAAACGGGACAAAAAACAGTGATGGAAGATGATGATGAGGACAGGAAGAAGGGGTGCATACGTATATACACTAACACAGTGGTTTCCTTAAAGCCTTGTGTTTAGTCCGGTGGTCTTGAAGTAGTCTAGGGCAGCCCTTGATGCTATTGATGCTACTGTACAGTCACACATGGCGGATAAAATAGTACTTTTGGACAATGTTTGTCTTCCAATGCCTGCTAGCGTCGAAGCCAGGCATCTTCTGCTGTGACGCGTAGAGGGCAGTCGCAAAACAGATGTTGGAGAGTCTCCGACGCTTGTCAGCGTTCGAAGTTCGGGCTGTCCGTGCTGCAATCAGATGTGCATAGTGTCGACTGAAGACGACGCCCAGGTGAATCCGGTGAAGCACGCTTGCTTGACATCGCTTGACTTTAGCTGGGAGGCTGAAAAGTCCTCTCAAAGTCTGTTTCCATCAGGCGACTGTACCGATGGTCTGGTTGAGCCCAGTATTGTGTGTGCAATCTCGTATGCGCGTGGTCAACAAATAGTTTACATTGCTCCGCGAGTAAGGAATTTTCACTTCGACGCCTGTAAAAATAGCGGTCCTTGCTGCTGCATCAGGTATCTCGTTGCCGACCAAGCCGCAGTGACCTGGTAGGCAAAGAATTCTAGCACATTACTACAAAAATGCGTTTATTGCGCGGATTGTGAAGGTAATGTGCTAAAGTTCCAGCCATATTGGTTTAACGGCCCAATTTTGTTTTCGCATTCGCTCTCTTTTTCAAGTGAGCCTGTTTGTTTTTTCGGGATTGTATGGACACTAAGGTACAAAAATTACCCCACCCCCCTGCCCCACTGATAGTGCCCGAGACTGCCTGCGACCACTTGAACCAGCCGCACTCCTACATGATTGAGGTTCCGTGGGCTTGTCTCAATGTACTGGGCAACTGATTCCCATAAAGACTGACACAGTCAAATGGGTTGGCGAGCTTCTTTCTTCCTAATTCACTTACCGCCATTTCGGGATCCTTACCCGTGGAGCACGGGGTCGCCGTAATCGAGCAAGTGTTAAATATACGCAATAGAACTAAACGATTGAAAGTTTTAAAGATTGCAGGTATTAATAGGTTTCAGTTTGACAGCCTATACCTACTATGGTTCTATGAGCTCTCTCTCAAAAGCGATCATTCCGGCCCAGATCAACAAAGTGCTGCTAAGGTATGTCTCTGTGAACGCCAAGCTAAAGGTTGAATTTAGCTCCGCTTGCGTCGTGCGTGGCATGACAACTGGGCCGTAGGTGCTGGCGCCACATGCACGATCGAGTAGTGGCTTCTTTCTTTCCCACACCAAAGCCAACGCAGGAAGTGCGGATACAACGGTTGGAAATATATACGCGATAATAGTAAAGAAAGCAGGCTTTTGGTACATAAGATTGTAGAGACCGATCACCTAGACCGAAATGAAGGACTTTTCACTTCAATATCCTTCACCAATGTCTGCCAATCTGAGAAAGCGATGCATGAAATACAGCGAAGCTCAAGAAGTCTGGTCGCTTTGGAAGCACTGGAGGTTAATTACCTGGCTGTACCCTCTTAGGGTTCATCGCGGACGCGCTAGTTATAAGAGTGTTTCCGGGATCCCATACTGTCTACCACAGCCGTTGTACGTACTCCTAACGGACGTCCCTCGTAGATAAGGCACCACACCGCGTGATAAACCTGATTATTGCTTAAAAAGACGCGCAAGAACGGTGTTGTGCATTCTTTTGCGGCCTAATGAAGGTACCATTTAAGTTTTAAGAATTGATAGTTGCGTTCAAAATGCAAAAACGTGCTACTCCGATGCACATTGCGGTACTGCTGCTGCTGCTGCTGATTTATTGGTATCCGCTTTGCAACGGAGGGTTGACAAATTGTCACCTAGGCTGCTTCAGTTATTCTGGTATGCTATACATGCTTTTCATTCCAACATATTTGTATATATCTTAAAACCCTCTTGTTTCCCTCAAAACGTCTTTATCTATCGTGTATCGCTGCGTAGGCCTGTCACGAACCCAGCCGTTTTCTTGCATGCTTTTTTTTTACTAATACTCTAAACATCCCTTGCTTATCTCGGCTGCTGGCCCGATTGATGCTCCATCCACTTTAAATACAAGCACTTCTGGAAGGTGTACATTACCTACTGGTCTCACTGGATGACACCCTTCGCAGTCAGCAATGTAATTAGCAATCCCCTCGGTCTTGCTTATTTAGACCGAGAACTCCACCACTCGGCATTGCACAAAAATAGCCGCAATACACCCTTAAACAATTTCTGAGAGGAATTACGCAATTTATGATACATTTTGCAGTCGTAATGCACGTGAGTGGTATATCCTCTCATAAATGATCCAACCACGAAGTTTTTTTATTATAAGAATTGCTATATTCTTCATGTCAAGTAATTACGGCACCTATTTAACGGTACACACAATGGAAATCCTTAGCAAACGTGCCAAATATTATGTTCATGTCGTTAGGGGTGTATAAAACTATTAACGAAGTGACCAGCTTCGAAGGGACCGGCTTCAGAAGGGCTACAGCTGTACCTTGAGGGACGTGCTGATACTTATGGCTGAAGTTTGTGGACAAAACCTGCGAGCACTTATTCTGTATTCGAACAAGGCCACGGGTGATGCAGATGTGTCTTTCGAGCAACAGCGGGATATCTGCCTCGGCAGTACTGTCATAGTCGTCGAATGCGTCGCAGGTTACGAGGGTCAATACGCTGCTCCTTGACGGCACCGTGATGTTCTCGTCGACAATCCTCAAGGTGTTGACATACGTGTCGTCAGTGCTGCTTCCTGCTAAGGCCCGCGCCGTCGAAAACTTTACTAGCGACTTTTGTACGGTAATCACGGCTCCATTAGCCTGCAGAAAGCTCATTCCCGAATTAGGTCCCTCGAACAGCTTGGGAGCATAACGAAATCTCCGAGGTATGTCCAATGACCAACGGATCGAACAAGTAAACACACAGAAATTCCTAGGAGTCTGGTTCCATGAACACCTGTCATGGACACCACACGTGAAACATTTTTTAACTCGATCTAGCTCGCTCTGTAGGGTGTCTCAGTAGAATCGGCTTCCCTTCTCCCTTCGTGGTTAACTAAATTACTCTACCATACATTATTTTACTCGAAACTTCCTATACGGAATGCTGGTGTGGGGAACAACAACATGCACACCACCAGAAAGTCCGAGCCCGGGCCCGTGCCCGCAGTCAAAAAACCCGAGCCAGGCCCGGGTCAAAAAGCACATTCCCGTGCCCGAGCCTGACCCGAGCCAGTGAAAAAAACTGCCCTACCCGGCCCAGCTTTGTCCTTAAGCTTTGTCCTTAGGCTGGGCCCGGGCTTTCGGGTAAGCGCGAGCCCGTGCAGTGCTCTACTTGCGGTTGTCAATGGAACATCATGTGTGCGAGTACATGCACTCTGAATGTTTCGCTCGACAGGAGACAGACGATATGGACGTCAACGGATGGGGATTGCGTCCCCAGTGTGAACCCGATAGGTGAAATTGGTTGGCTGGCCGAGAAGATGGTCGTCGAAATGAAAAAAAAAATTATATAACTGAGATGTAAGGGGCCAGATCATCACCTTGGGGCGGTTCACGGTATGTAGCAGTCTTCTTGTCATCGTCGTGGCAAGGCGAGGAGGCCCAAGTGGATCATTTAAGGACAAAGCTGACACAGGTAGAACCAGCGCTACCAAGGCGACCTGCCACTCGTACACTGGTGTAAGACAGGCCAAAGCAATGCAAGAGGGATGAACATTTGCAGGACAGCCAAAGTTAAGGCGGAGGAGCCAAGTAGAAATATTGTAGCGTTAGCTACACTGGCCTAGCCAAGCCCGTTTTCGCGCGGCACATCAAGAGCCGTGCTGCGCATGCGCAAGGATCAGTGATGTCACACGGCTTGCGCACCGGAGCCGGCACTT